>NC_057814.1:561004872-561108415 GCF_018294505.1 Triticum aestivum
GCGGTGCCCCCCTTTCCATCCCCTCTCCGTCTCCCTTCCTCTTTCCCCCTTCCACCAGGTGGAATCCTACTAGGACTTGGAGTCCTAGTAGGACTCCTCTCTCCTGGCGCGCCCTACAGGGGCCGGCCAGCCTCCCCCTCTCCTCCTTTATATACGGAGGCAGGGGGCACCCTAGAACACAACAAGATCAATTGTCTTAGCCGCGTGCGGTGCCCCCCTCCAGAGTTTATCACCTCGGTCATATCGTCGTAGTGCTTAGGCGAAGCCCTGCGCCGGTAACTTCATCATCACCGTCGCCACGCCGTCATGTTGACGGAACTCTCCCTCGTCCTCAACTGGATCAAGAGCTCGAGGGATGTCATCGTGCTGAACGTGTGCTGAACACGGAGGTGCCGTACGTTCGGTACTTGGATCGGTTGGATTGTGAAGACGTTTGACTACATCAACCGTGTTACTAAACTCTTCCGCTTCCGGACTACAAGGGTTCGTGGACACACTCTCCCCGCTCGTTGCTATGCTTCTCCTAGATAGATCTTGCGTGATCGTAGGAAAAGTATTGAAATACTACGTTCCCCAACAGTGGCATCTGAGCCAGGTATATACGTAGATGTTATATGCACGAGTAGAACACAAAGAGTTGTGGGCGATAATACTCATACTGCTTACCAGCAACGTCTTACTTTGATTCGGCGGTATTGTTGGATGAAGCGGCCTGGACCGACATTACATGACCGCGTTCATGAGACTGGTTCTACCGACGTGCTTCGCACACAGGTGGCTGGCGGGTGTCTGTTTCTCCAACTTTAGTTGAATCGAGTTTGACTACACCCGGTCCTTGTTGAAGGTTAAAACAGCACACTTGATGAAAAATCGTTGTGGTTTTGATGCGTAGGTAAGAACGGTTCTTGCTAGAAGCCCGTAGCAGCCACGTAAAACTTGCAACAACAAAGTAGAGGACGTCTAACTTGTTTTTGCAGGGCATGTTGTGATGTGAAATGGTCAAGATGTGATGAGATATAAATTGTTGTATGAGATGATCATGTTTTGTAAAAGTTATCGGCAACTGGCAGGAGCCTTATGGTTGTCGCTTTATTGTATGAAATGCAATCGCCATGTAATTGCTTTACTTTATCACTAAGCAGTAGCGATAGTCGTAGAAGCAATAGTTGGCGAGATGACAACGATGCTACGATGGAGATCAAGGTGTCAAGCCGGTGACAATGGAGATCATGACGGTGCTTTGGAGATGGAGATCAAAGGCACAAGATGATGATGGCCATATCATGTCACATATTTTGATAGCATGTGATGTTTATCCTTTATGCATCTTATTTTGCTTAGTACGGCGGTAGCATTATAAGATGACCCCTCACTAAATTTCAAGGTACAAGTGTTCTCCCTGAGTATGCACCGTTGCGACAGTTCATCGTGCCGAGACACCACGTGATGATCGGGTCTGATAAGCTCTACGTTCACATACAACGGGTGCAAGCCAGTTTTGCACGCGTGGAATACTCGGGTTAAACTTGAAGAGCCTAGCATATGCAGATATGGCCTCGGAACACTGAGACCAAAAGGTCGAATGTGAATCATATAGTAGATATGATCAATATAGAGATGTTCACCATTGAAAACTACTCCATCTCACGTGATGATCGGACAGGGTTTAGTAGATTTGGATCACGTGATCATTTAGATGACTCGAGGGATGTCTATCTAAGTGAGAGTTCTTTAGTAATATGATTAATTGAACTTTAATTTATCATGAACTTACACTACACCACAGAAAACTTTAGGGGCAATCAGTTGTCGGGAAATGTTAAGAATTCGAGTCACATTTACTGCCGGCAAAGCTTTAACTGCCGGGAAAATATCTATAGGGCGTGCTATCTGCCGGCAATAGTTAACCTAGAAGGGCAGTTTATCTGCCGGCATCTTTCCGGTCAGCCCATCTGCCCTGGAAAGCAAACGAGGGCCTATGCACTGACGGTATGCAACGTTAGCGGTTATGAAACTTTTGGCCCAAAAAGCCCGCAAGGCAGCCGCGGGAGACACAAAACGGTAGAAGTCACTGGAAGCGCCACGCAGCCTAATTGCTTTCCCCTTCCCCACCTCTTCCCTCAGCCGCCGCACTTACCACCCCCATCCTCTCGAATTGGATCCCGTACCTACACTGCCGCCCTGTGCCTCGCCCCGTCTTCTTCATCCACACGGCCCCGCCCATCGTCGCCGCCCCATCCCCTTCATCGCCCATGCCACCGCCAAGTGCCGTCGCGCTCGCATCCCCCACCCACGACGCCATCTCCACATCCCCATCCACGCCACCGTCGGATGTCAGCGGCGAGTTCGGAGGCGACCTCCACGAACCGCCTGGCAATCTCGCCTCCTAGTCGATGTTGCCGTTGGCAGGTTCGTTCACTTTGGCAGCCGTGCTAGCGGGAGGGCCTGGCCTTGGGCGCCCTCTACCCGCCCTTCATCTCTTGTTGCCTATGGTGTGCCCCCACCATCTTGGGCAATCCTGCAGGTCCAGCTCCCACAATCTCTCTGTTCTTCTACTTTCCTCAGCATGTGTCTGTACTCTGTACGCTGCTCCCTCTTCTACCTTTTCATGCCTCTGTTTTGCTTCTTGCGCATAGTAACTGTATGTATGGTTTGGATAAAGTTTATTGCGAGAGTTTTTCTGCATTGTAACTATGTACTAAATATGCTCTGTTTTAGTCTCTCAATCCCTTTAAAATCAAATCCCCACCGCAGACATATCTTAGTCAATCAAATTCAATGTCCTGTTTACAATTTCTGTAGTGCAAAAAGCCCTTTTGATTCTGGCATCATTGCCTTAAAACAAATAATCATTCTAGTTGTTCTTCAGATATTTTGTTTGCAATTCTGCATATACAGGGAGCCAATAGAAGTGACAGAACATAGGCATTTGTGGATCTACTTTTCTTTGTTGTGTAGTAGTGCATGGCTCAAGTTTGCTCTGACTAGAAGCTGCTACTAGCAAATGCCGATGTGGTTAGATGACATCGTGTCAATTGAGTTTGAGTCAACTAGCATAAAGATTTTGCTCTCAAATGTTGTTCTTTAGTTATACTTAATAACACATTTTGTGCCCTGGCGTGTTTGTGAGATACTGAGAAGTCTTGCTTCTTTCATTGTGTAGCTAGCCTTTTCTCCTAAAATTTACATGCGGGTGAACAAATTGACCAGAATACTATGCACCATAAATTCACCTTTTCTCCTAACAGACTTATACTTAGCACTATGATCTTTGTAGAGAAAACCTTGATGGGTCCAAAGCTGTCCAGATGCATCGTGAATGATGGTTGAGATGTGGTGCAAAAAGGAATGGAAAGAAACTTGTGCTTGCAGGGAGCGGATGTGATCGGGGGTCACCATCAAGAGAGTTCTTCCTTGGATCGCTACGAAAGGAAAATAGTGAGTTTGTTGAGTAAAACTATCATCTTTGTTCTTAATTTTTATTGGCTCTTTAATGAGTAGATACTATCTAGTATCTTGGCACCTTATGTTCCTAGAGAAGAATAAGTTGAAAGATGGAAGAAGAATAAGTTGAGTAAAGCTATCTTGATAATATTTGCAAATTATGTTGTAGATCAATAGCTCGCGATGTAGCTCCCCGTTTATTTTTGATGTGTTCCTAGAGAAAAATAAGTTGAAAGATGGTAGTAGCAATGATGCGGACTTGGTGCGTGATCTGAGGATTATCCTCATTGCTGCACAGAAGTTGTCGGGTGGTAGGTGCGACATATGCCAACGGGTGGCTTATCATTGTGGGAGCCAGTAAGACGTCGCCGGTGCCTGGAAACGGGATGAGGCGAAGACATGCTCGCCGGAGAATCTTACCCAGGTTCGGGGCTCTCCGTGGAGATAACACCCCTAGTCCTGCTCTGCGGGGTCTCCGCATGATCACTAGATCAGAAAGAGTAGCTACAAGTGCTCCTTGAGCTGTCGGGTTCAAGGGAGAAGAAGAGCAAGTCTAGCTCTCGCTTCCCTCTCTATATGGTGTGTGTGTATCTCTAAGAAGCCAACCCTTTGCATGGGTGCCCCGGGGGGTTTATATAGGCCTACCCCCCGGGGGTACAATTGTAATCCAGCTGGGCGCGGGACCCAATCGTCAGTGTGTGTGCTCGCCGGCTTCTCCGCCGGCCATTGGGGCCCGCCGACTGGTGGGTCCCGCCGGCTGCCGGCCTCTTGGTCGACAGGCCGGCCCCATCGCCTGGGGGTCTTGTCGGTGGCTGTTTACTGTAGCCTCGCCCGAGATGACGAGGGCTTTGTCGAGGTAAGCGTGGCTACAGTGTGCCGCCTCGAGGACTCTCACTGTAGCCTTACCTCGTCTTGTCTCCTTAATGTGGCACATGTTTCGAGGGAGGGGGTAGCCGGCTTCTGGGGGCCGGCTACGCCCCTGGCCGACTGGGGAGGCCGGGCCGCCTTCGTGCCTCTCTCTGGCTAAAGGGGCCCGCCGCCCGTGGGCCATACTGGCGTCTGTCGCGGGTGACGTTGAGGCCAGCATGGCTACAGGGCCGAGCCGGATGGGAGATGGCTGACCCGTACGGCGTCCTGCGGCCATGCCTGCCTCGGGATGCGGGGGTAGTGGGCCGCACTATAGCCACGTCCCGTCTTGTCACCGTTATGTGGGTGTAGTTTTGGTGGGTGCGGTCTTGGCCGGCTTCTTGGAGTCGGCGTTCTTCATGGCCGGCTCTTGGGAGTCGGCGTTCTCCAAGGTCGGCTTCCTGGAGTCGGCCATCTCGTAGTTATCTTGGGGGAGGTTTCTGAGACTGGGTTGCCTTCTGAGAGTCGGCTCCGGGGGTAGCCGGCAGGGGGAAGGCGGCCCAATGCCTTGAATGCTTGAAGGCTCAAATGGCCTCATAATTTTTGAAGAGCCAGGGGTAGTCGGTTAGGCTACCCGTGGCCATTTACTCCGACAGTAGTCCCCGGAGCTGATTGAGCTTCGAGGTTGGGTGGGAGTCGAGAAGCTCGGTTAGCTTCCTATCTTGGCGAGCCGGCAGCTGGGAGCCGGCTTCTGTTGGGTACGCCGTCTTGGCGAAAAAATTTGGAGTCGGAGGGCGGGAGCCTGCCAGCGCGTGCACCGGGCCGCGGGCCGGCCACTTGCCGCCTGCGAACCACGTGCCATCCCTTGGCTAAAAAGCCTGCCAGCCCACGCGCGCGACGGGACGTCGCCACAGGTCGGGGGCCCGCCACGCCTACGCCCGGGCCCAGGCGCGGATTCTCTGCGGCCCGAAGCCGCCCGCACGTCTTCCTGCGGCGGTTTCGGCATGCCTTTAGGGCATAATAATCGCGAGGCGTGGGGGAGTGGGTGCAGTTAATCCCACGCCTCACCCCACGCCCTGCCTCCCCGACTTCACCGTGCGAAGCTATAAGTAGGGGGAGGGGGAGAGCGGCAGGAGCTCGCACGCCCCTCCCCTCTCCGCCATCTTCTTCCTTCTGCTCTTTCTTGCGACAGCGCCTCGCCGCCGCACCGCTCCACCACTCGATCCTCCGCCGCCGCGCTCATTCTCGCCAGCCCTACGCCACGATGCAGTTCCGCGGGGATTGAGACGGCTCCAACATCCATGAGGATCACGTCGAGTTCCTCCGCAAGACGTGGCGGATGCCTAGCGCGGACAAGGTGGAGGTCCGTCTTGCGCCGGCGAAGGAGATTACGCCGGAGCCGGAGGAAGGCGAGCGGGTAGTCTTCCGCTCGCATTTCTTGCGCGGCATCGGCTTGCCCGTGAGCGCCTTCTTCCGCTCCTTTCTCGAGTTCTACCAACTCCAGCCGCACCACCTCACCCCGAACACAGTGGTGCTGCTGTCCGCCTTCGTCACCTTGTGCGAAGTCTACCTCGGCGTCCTCCCCACCCTCGAGCTCTGGGGGGAGTTCTTCCAGTCCAAGCTGGGCACGCGCATGCAGGGCGTGCCGGCTCAGACTGGCGCCTTCGTCACGATGCGGAGGGTGGCCGCCGACAACCCCTTCCCCGTCATCACGCTGATCCAGTCGGTGAAGCTATGGCAGAAGTCATACTTCTACATGAAGAACATTGCCCCGCAGGGCGACTACGTCAATCTGCCGGCTTACGTAGCCGGCCCACCGGTAGGCAGGCGGCCCCAGTGGTCCTATCGGGCCGTGACGCTGACGCCGGCTGGAACCGCAGCTGTCGCCCGAGTGCGGGCGATGATCCAGTCGGAGGGCTTGTCGGGGCCCGACCTGCTGGCCGCCTTCGTCACGCGCCGGGTGCTCCCGCTCGAGAGCCGCCCTCATCTGATCTGTCAGATGAGCGGCCAACTCGATCCGAGTCGGATGTGCACCAAAGACATGCCGCACGACGAGGTGGCCTATATGGTGAACTACCTTGCGAACTGCAAGCTCTCCGCAGAGTGGCAGTTCGGCAAGGAGCCATATTGCCGGGCCCATCCGCCGCCCACGGTATGTTCTCTTTTTCTCTTTCTCTCTTCTCAGTTTTGTCGCCGAGTTCCTTTTGGCCGACTCTGACTAGTCGGCTTGTCTCGACAGAGCCCTCTTCTTCGGCCTGCAGGCGGGTCGGACGCGGAGCGCCGATTCGTCCCCGACCGGACGGAGCACGATCTGGAGGACCCCGACTAGGGGGCGGCCGCTATGGACGACAACACCGAGGCGGGCGGTGGCCAAGCCGGTGGCGAGGCAGGCGGCTCCGGGCTTGGAGTCAGCTTCGACGACTGGCCGGACGATGACGAGGCTGAAGTCGTCCCACGCCGCCAGCCGGCGCCTGGCCACGGTGCGGGTTCCTCCGCCGCGCCGCCTGCTCGGGGCGGCGGGCAAAAGCGTCGTGCCGCGCCGGGCTTGTTCGGCAGTCGGCCGAAGAAGCCTAGAGGCGGGGCAGCGGCGACCAGGCGGTAGGAGGCGGCCGTGAAGGCGGCCCGCTTCCGCAAGGCGGTGAAGCAGCCGCAGACGGTGTCGGCGTAAGTATGTACTCCTTCGTGTATTCTTTTTTTCTTTCTTTTCTCTGGTAGCTCCTGAGTCCTTGTCTTCTCTCCAAAAAACCAGGGCTCCATTGTCACTCGAGCGGGCTGCTGCCGCCTCCGTCGTTGGGTCGCCGGGAGGATCTAGGAGCACTACTCGCCGCGTGGACCCCCTTGCCGATCTTCAGGCGACGACGGAGCGGAACGCGCGGGAGGTGCGGGAGGAGCGGGAGGCGCAGGAGGCGGAGGCACTGAGGGCGGCCGCCGCCAAGGCGGCGCAGGAGGAGGAGGCGGCGAAGGCGCGCGCTGACGCCACAGCCAAGGCCCAAGCGGAGGCTGCGGCTGCGGCTGCGGCGATGGCGGAGGGGGCCTTGCTGGTCGCCCCACTGCGCGTCGCGGCGCCTGGGGCCCCGGAGCCCCCGCTAGAAGAAGCCGGCGGTGAGCAGCCGGGGCTGGAGAGAGAAGACGACATCGTCATCCTAGAGAGGGTGGCGGCACTGGCCCCGCCGACTGGAGCGGCTCAAGGCGGCCGGCCTGACCTGCCGCCTGCGTAGTCGGCCGGGGGCGAGCCGGCCGCGAGGACTGATCTGGCGGTCCGGACGTCGTCGCGCCAGCGCACGGGGAAGGCCGCATCGGAGCCGCAGCCGGCCGCGAGCTCCAGCTCGTCGGCCCAGGATATGGAGGCGGCCAGCGCCAGCTCGGGGTGGATGCCGGGCGGAGGGGCGGCCGTGATGAATGTGGCCGCGCAGGACGTCCGGGCCCGGCTCCAAGCCCAGGCTACGGCGCTGAGGAAATACAACGACGAGTTCCTTGTGACACGGGCGGCCATCCGGGTTAGTCTTCTTATCTTGCTTTTTTGATTTTGTTTTCTTCCGTGGGTGCGCGTCAGCGCACCCACTGGGTGTAGTCCCCGAGTTCCGAGTCGGCTGCTGAGCAGGCGGCTTGGAACTTCTTAGCGGATCTAGTTTTGCTATTCTTGCTCTTACTTTGCTCTTCTGCCTGTCTTGCAGGACTACCACAATCTTCGCGCGGCTGCCTTCAACTCCCAGGCTCGGGAGCTGACCCAGAAGACCGCCGACCTAACTGAGAGCCGGGGTAAGTGCTTCGTCCTTTATCTCACGTGGGGGCGCGTCAGCGCACCCACTGGGTGTAGTCCCCGAGATTCGGGCCGACTGCTGAGCAGTCGGGTCGGATCTTCCTTGACGACTTCTTCTTATTGCTTCTTCTTTCTCTGCCGTCCCTGCAGCAGCCAACGCCAGTCTGAGGGAGCAGCTGGGAGGGTCTCAGGCTGCCCTTCGTGCTAAGGAGGCCGAATTTTCCGCCTTGGTGCAGGAACGTGACCGCCTGGCCAAGAGGTTGGCCGACCAGGAGGAGAGCCACAAGGCGGCTCTGAAGGCGGTGCAGGACAGCGAAGCCGCCCTCCAGGCCGAGTATGAGACAGAGGCGGCTGGCTGGGCCGAAGCAAGGCAGACACTGATCAATGGCTATGGCCAGATCGAAGATTTGGTTGACGGTAAGCTGCCTTCTTCTTCGTCCTTTCTTGCTGCCTGCCGCTCTTGGCTCGTTTTCTAACTTGGTGTTTTCTCTTCTTTCTCTTTCTTTCTTGCGCAGAGTACTTCCCTGGCTACTCTACCACCGCCAACCAAATCATCGAGGCCCGCCGCGAGGCACGGAGGCAGGCTGGCACCGAGATTGCACCAAACGCTAGTCGGTCGCTGGAAGAGCAGCTCTTGGCGATCCAGGCCCGCCTCCAGCCGACTCATCGACTGCTCCGCCGGCTTCAACGTGCCGGGGCGCAGATGTTGGCCGCCCTCTGGCCCGGCGAAGTGGTTCCCCGCACCCCTAGTCGGACTGCCGACCGGCTGGAGGTGGCAGTCGGCCGCTTCGAAGCCTGGAAGGCTTCGGCGGCTCGGTCCGGCGCCAGGCGGGCGCTGGAGTTCGTCAAGGCCTGGTATCCCAGCCTGAGTCTGGACCAGCTGGCTACCTGGCGGCAGCAGGCCGACACGGAGCTGGAGCTGGCGCGGCCGGCTATCATCCGGCGGGCTTCGGCGATCGCCGACTACACCGACACCAGCGCCTTCGCCCCTGAGGTAGATGACAACGGTGTTGCTCAGCCGGAGGAATGGTTCGGGCTGAACCCGGCAGACGGCGAAGACTCGGCGGAGGAGATCGACTCCAACGATGAGGGCGAAGAAGAGGAGGAGGAGGGTGAAGACGCCGGGCCGGATGGTGGGGCGGCCGGCCAGCCTCAGCTTGACCGTGCCTCCAGCAACACGTCACGCGTGGGTGATTCGCCTGCCACCGGCGGTGATCAAGCCGAGACCCGCCAGCCGGCCACTCCTTTAGCTGGCGACGCCGTCTCCACCGACCAACCCGGCTCCCACATCGCACCTTTAGTCTAGTCTGCTATCTTTTATTTTCCTGTCTTGTCACTTTTGGAACAATATTCTGTTAAGTTTACACAATTTCACCCACTGGGGGTGTATTCGAACTATGTCGATTGCCGGCCTGTTGGGAGCTTTATATGTATATATGACTATGCAAGTGGTTGGCTTTTCCTTGTTCTTTGTTTTTCATCCTTCTGCTGTTTCTTTTGCCGCCCTCCCTTGGTTGCCACCTCCCCAGTCAGGCAGTTGCTCTGCAATCTGTGGCTGGAGAAGTGCTTGGCCAATTGGGAGGGCAAGTACTCTAGCTTTGTTGGATTATAGCGAAGTGTTTGGGAAGCCGGCCAGCCGACTGTTCTGACAGCCGGCAAGCGTGGTCGGAGGCCGTCTTTTCGTTATACAAGTTCATCAGTCCTTAGCCGTTTTTCGTGTGGGCATCCTTTCTGCCTTGGCTCTTGCTAGTCGGATAGTCGGTTCTTCGAGCTGCGACTTTCAACAAGAGAGGACTCGGGAGCCGGCACACTACTTGTCTGACTTCAGGTAGAACTTTAATATAGCTTAAGGCGGCCAGTCCCCGGGCCGACTAGTCAAACCCGGTGCCAGACAGGAAATCAAATGTAATAATACATTCATGGATATGACACTCGTCACTCATAGATAAATAAAGGCAGTCCCCGAGTGCTCCTCGGGGGGCCTGTTGTTTCGTACTTAATACAAAAAGGGTAGCATGATACATACTGCTTTCAACTGTAAAATCTTCTCAGGAGGTTCGCGTTCCATGGTCGCTCCGACTCCTTGCCGGAGTCATCCCTCTTGCGTGCTCTTGGTTTTTGCGCGTCGATCAAGTAGTAGGAGTCGTTGCCTAGTGCCTTGCTGATGACGAAAGGGCCTTCCCAGGGGGGCGAGAGCTTGTGCTGGCCGGTTGTTCGCTGGATCAGCCGAAGCACAAGGTCGCCCTCCTGGAAAGATCTTGGCTTGACCTTGCGGTTGTGGTAACGACGCAACCCCTGCTGGTAGATGGCGGACCGGCTGAGTGCTAACAGCCGGCCTTCTTCCAGTAGGTCGACACCGTCTTCTCTTGCTTCCTTGGCCTCCGCCTCTGTGTACATGGTGATCCGAGGCGAGTCGAACTCGATGTCGGTTGGGATGACGGCCTCGGCACCATATACAAGGAAGAATGGAGTGAAGCCGGTTGACTTGTTGGGGATAGTACGCAGACTCCAGAGGATAGCCGGCAGCTCATCGAGCCAGCAGCCGGCCGATCGCTCCAGTGGTACAACCAGTCGGGGCTTGACGCCGGAGAGGATGAGTCCATTTGCTCGCTCGACCTGGCCGTTTGACTGCGGGTGGGCAACGGACGCTAAGTCCAGTCGGATACCCTGCGTCGCGCAGAAACGTGCCAGTGCTCCTTTGGCAAAGTTTGTGCCATTGTCGGTGATGATGCTGTGCGGTACGCCGTACCGAGTAGTGATGTCGGTGATGAACGTCACGGCAGTCGGCCCGTTCAGCTTCTTGATCGGCTTCGCTTCGATCCACTTGGTGAACTTGTCCACGGCGACGAGCAGATGTGTCAAGCCGCCGCGGGCTGTCTTGAAAGGGCCCACCATGTCCAGTCCCCAGACGGCAAAGGGCCAGGTGAGGGGAATGGTCTTGAGTGCAGAGGCCAGCAGGTGTTGCTTGGAACTGAAGACTTGGCATCCTCTGCAGCTCTTGACTATCTCTTTGGCATCTTCCAAAGCAGTCGGCCAAAAGAAACCGTGGCGGAAAGCTTTGGCCACAAGTGATCTTGAGGCTGCGTGGTGGCCGTATTCGCCTTGACGGATATCCTTGAGGATTGCCACTCCTTTTCCTGGCTCGACACAGCGCTGGAAGACTCCAGTGACGCTGCGCTTGACAAGCTCTCTGTTAATTATTGCATATGCTCCGGCTCGTCGTTGCACTAGTCTTGCTGAGATCTCATCAGCCGGCAGCTCTCTGTTGACTAGGAATTTGAGGATGGGCTGGGCCCATGATGGAGCTGTGACTTCTTCTTCTGTCAGTACGGCCACCATGACTCGGGTAGGTGGGTCGGGTGGCGTGGAATTGGAGTCGGCCACCGCTTCTTGTGTTGCTGCAGTCCCCGGGCCGACTGCTGCAGTCCCCGGGCCGGGTTCTGAAGTCCCCGGGCCGGGTGCGACTACGGCAATCCCCGGGCCAGTTGTCGAAGTCCCCATGCCGCCTGCGGGGTTCCTCCAGTCGGATCCGGCTGCATCGGGGACAGGCGGTATGAAGATAGAGTCTGACTCTAGAGACGGCTTGATGGACGGCTTGAGGAGGCGCTGGAGGGAGACGCCGGTCGGTATAGCCTGTCGGGTGGAGCCGATCCATGCCAGGGCATCTGCTTGGTCGTTGTCGGCCCTTGGCACGTGAAGGAACTCGCACCCTTCGAAGTACCCACTGATCTGCTGGACGAGGAATCGATAGCTCGCCATGTTTGCATCCTTAGCGTCCCAGTCGCCAGACGACTGCTGGACCACCAAGTCTGAGTCGCCATAACACAGGATCCGGCGTATGCCGAGTTCTTTGGCTAGCCGGAGCTCATGTATGAGCGCCTCGTACTCGGCCACGTTGTTGGAGGCAGCGAAGTGGATTTGCAGCGTGTATCTGAGTTTGTCGCCTTTGGGAGAGGTGAGGACGATGCCGGCTCCCAAGCCGGTGCGCATCTTGGACCCGTCGAAGTGCATCCGCCAATGGGTAGAGTCGGGAGCCGGCGGTAGGTACTGGGTCTCGGCCCAGTCGACGAGGAAGTCGGCCAATGCTTGGGACTTGATGGCGGTGCGGGGTTGGTAGAAGATTGTGTATGGTGCCAAGGCAATGGCCCACTTAGCCACCCGGCTGGAGGCATCCCGGCTGCCTATGATCTCGGCAAGCGGGGCGGTGCACACGACCGTGATGGGATGCTCTTGGAAGTAGGGCTTCAGCTTCTTGGCGGCGAAGTACACCCCATAGCACATCTTCTGGTAGTGCGGGTAGTTTTGCTTTGAGCTGGATAGTACTTCGCTTAGATAATACACCGGCCTTTGAACTAGCTGGGCTCGGCCTTCTTCCGGGCGCTGGACCACGACAACTGTACTGACCACTCGGCTAGTCGCGGCAATGTAGAGGAGCATGGGCTCCTTCTCAGTCGGTGCCGCCAGTACAGGTGGAGTGGTCAGCATCTTCTTCAGCTCATGGAAGGCTTGGTCGGCTTGGTCATTCCACTCGAAGTGAGTGGACTTCTTCATGAGTCGGTACAGGGGGAGAGCCTTCTCTCCTAGCCGGCTGATAAAGCGGTTTAGGGAGGCCAAGCACCCGATGAACTTCTGCACATCTCGCAATTTGGTGGGAATCTCCATCCTCTCGATGGCCTTAATCTTCATAGGGTTGCACTCGATGCCGCGTTCGGAGACCAGAAAACCTAACAGCTGGCCCGCTCGTACTCCGAACACGCATTTCTCGGGGTTGAGCTTGATTTGGAATCGGCGCAAGTTGGCAAATGTTTCTTTGAGGTCCTCCGGCAGGGTGCCGCGCTTCTCTGTCTTCACCACAATGTCGTCTACGTAGACGTGGGCATTTCTGCCGAGTTGTTTGAGGAGGCATTTCTGCATGCAACGCTGAAAAGTGGCACTGGCATACCTTAGGCCGAATGTTAGTCAGGTAACAGAAAGCTCCGAATGGTGTGATGAAGGCAGTCTTCAGTCGGTCTGCTGGGTCCAACTTGACTTGATGGTATCCTGAGTAGGCATCCAAAAAACTCAACAGCTCGCATCCGGCTGTGGAGTCTATCACTTGGTCAATCCGTGGCAAAGCAAACGGATCCTTGGGGCAGGCCTTGTTGAGGCTGGTGTAGTCTATACACATACGCCACTTGTTATTCTTTTTCAAAACCAAGACTGGGTTGGCAAGCCACTCTGGAAAAAATACTTCCATAATAAAGCCAGCGGCGAGGAGCCTGGCTATCTCTTCTCCTACGATTCTTCGCTTCTCTTTTGACAGTCGGCGGAGGGGCTGCTTGACCGGCTTCGCGTCGGCTCAGACGTGCAATTTGTGCTCGGCGAAATCCTTCGGGACACCCGGCATGTCCTTTGGGGACCATGCGAAGATGTCTCGATTCTCACGGAGGAAGTCGACGAGCTCGCCTTCCTATTTACCATCCAGGTTTGCCCCAATGACAGCAAACCTTTCCGGATTCTCCGAGTCCAGAGGTATCTTCTTCGTCTCCTTGGCCGGTTGGAAGGAGCCCTGCGCATCATAATCTTTGGGGTTGGGGGACAAAGCCGGCTGCTTGCCGGCCATGGCCACAACCCGTTCCAGCATCTTCTTCTCTTCTGCCACTACAAGGGACTCGGCCAGCCGACTGCTGGCCATGGCGCACTCGATGGACTTCTTGTAGTCGCCGGCTACGGTGATGATCCCCTTCGAGCTCGGCATCTTCATCTTTAGGTAGGCGTAGTGGGGCACAGCCATGAACTTGGCCAGAGCAGGTCGGCCAAGCAAAGCATGGTAGGGGCTCTCCAGATCCACTACCTCAAACCAGATCGCTTCTCGGCGAAAATGATCCTTGTCTCCGAAGAGAACATCCATCTTGATCTTGCCGATCAGGGAACAAGACAAGCCGGGCACGATGCCATGAAACACGGTCCGGCTTGGCATGAGCTGCTTCGCCTTGATGTTCAGCTTCTCCATGGTATCGCGGTACGGTATATTGATACTGCTTCCGCCATCAATCAGGACGCGGGAGAATCGGGCAGCTCGCCTCTCCGTCGCGAGGGTGACATCCAAGACTAGTGCATAGGAGCCAGGGGATGGCATCACCTCTGGGTGGTCGGTCTGGCTCCAGTTGATGGGCTTCTCGGACCAGTGCATGAACTCGGGAGCGCTAGAGGCGACTGCGTTGACCTCTTGATGCTGACGGCGCCGACTACGCTTGTCTTCAACTTGGCTTGTGAAGACGACGTAGGCGGCGTGCTCTTCAGGGAACTCATCTTGAATGGCTCCAACTGCTGGCCGAGCCGCCGGCTGCTGGGGGGCTGGAGGCGGCGGGCCGGGGGGCGGAGGCGGCACCAGCCCCTCGCCCTTGGAGATTCGCGTGAGCCAGTGGCACTTTCGGGTCGTGTGGTTGGATGGCTTCGCGCCGCTGTGGAACTTGCAGGGGGCGTCGAGAGTCTGCTTGTAGGAGAAAGCCGGCTGCCAAGCCGGCCTGCCACCCTTCTTCTTGGGAGCGGGCCGTTCTTCGGGTTTCTCATCTTCAACTGTGGCCACCTGCCGACTGGTGGAAGGCGGCATAGGGGCCTTGCGCTTGTGGTCGTTCTGGTAGGGGCGCCGATTGGGCTCGCTAGCCGGCGTCTTGGGAGCCGGAGCAAGCACCTTCCCAGAGGCGTCCACTCGGAGCTCGGTCTTCATCGAGGAGTCGGCCGTGGCATACTTATCCGCGATGATTAGTAGTTCGTCGAGGTTAGCCGGCTCGTCGCAGAGGAGCCGGTGCTTGAGGAGGGTGCCCTCTCGGCACCCGGCGGTGAAGTACTCGATGGCCTGAACCTCGTGCACCCCCTCGCAGGAGTTGCGGAGCTCGGCCCACCGCGTGAGGTAGTCGCGGGTCAACTCGTTGGGCCCTTGGACGCATAGGGAGAGCTGGCGAGGCTTGGGAGGCCGCTTGTACGTGCTGGTGAAGTTGCGGACGAAGACTTCCGTGAAGTCCAGCCAGCTGTTGACGCTGTAGGGCTTGAGGTTGTTGAGCCAGGTGCGCGCCGTGCCTTGCAGCATGAGGGGGACGTATTTCATGGCGACGCGTCTGTTGCCGTTGGCTATGCTGACCGCAGTAGAATAGTCGATGAGCCAATCTTCCGGCTTCACAGAGCCTTGTACTTGGGCGTGTCTCTGGGGAGCGAGAACCCTTTTGGGAAGGGCTCGTCGCGGATGCGGGGGCCAAAGCACGGCGGGCCGACATCGTCTTCTTCTTCTAGCGCCAGGGATCGAGCTAGGCGGTCGATCCGGTGGCGGGCGTCGTTCTCGCCGACTCCTTCGCGGTGGCCTCGTCGGCCACCAAGAGTCGGATGCGTGACAGGCGGCGGGGTGGGGTATCTCTCCCCTCGAGGCGGGGGAGGAGGCGGATTTCCTTGGCGCTCCACTGCTCGAGGGCGGCCTTCCGCGTCGCGCTCGATGGTGATACGATTCGGGCTGCGGCTAGCAGCCGGCTCCTTGTCTTTCCTCACGCGGGCGCCGCTCGCAGTCGGCGACCGGGATGTTGTGGCATGCTCCCGGCGCGGGGGAGGACTCTCAGCGCGGGCGCTGGCTTCGTGCCGTTCTGCGGCCGCGTCGATCAGTTGCTGGATCCGCCTTGTCATGTAGGGGAGCTCATCGGCTCCCAGCCCATTTAGCTCTTCAGCGGCCGCCTGGGCGGCTCGCAGATTCTCGAGCGGGGTGGCGTAGACGGGGCGATCTGCCCCCAGCATGCTGGCGATAGCCACGCCGCGCTTCTGGACGAAGCCGGCTCGGCTCGGCCCGCCACAAGGCGGCGTACCGAAGGTGGCGCGATCGACTTCGCGCTGGTGGGCCTCGGTGAGGCGTCTCATGGAGGCTATCTTCTGGCCTTCCGCGATGAGGGCGAGGCGGCGTGCCTCCAAGGTCTCGGCGTCGGCGTCGGCCGGGATAGGGACGGATAAGTCATGCATCGCCGCTTGCAGGGCGTCGTGGGCGTTCTCGCCCGAATTGGCGACGTGGCTGATGACCAACACTTCGGTGACAGCGCTGCTGCCGCTGTCAGCTCGAGGGAGAGGGTCGTCGAAGACCACCACGTCGGAGGGATAGGCGTCGAGCGATGCCATGTCGGAATCGACAAGCATCGGGTCAGTGGAGCCGACCGACTCCAAGTCTGCAGTAGGCTCGCTAGAGACATGAAGTTGGTCGAGGAGGCTGACGAGGCGGCTCTCGGGGTAGTCCGTGCCCGCGTCGGACGCGGGCTCGTCGGAGATGCGAGCCTCGCCGAGCAGATCGGCGAGGCGGCTCGTCGCGCAGGCGTCGTCGACGCCTTGCAGCGCGTCGGGGCAAACGCCATCGGGCGCAGCAGGCTGGCTGCGCTCGCGGGAGAGAAAAAGGGTTCCCGTCCAGAACAGGTCTCCGGACGACGGTGCACCTGGCCCCACGGTGGGCGCCAAATGTTGGGTGGTAGGTGCGACATATGCCAACGGGTGGCTTATCATTGTGGGAGCCAGTAAGACGTCGTCGGTGCCTGGAAATGGGATGAGGCGAAGACATGCTCGCCGGCGAATCTTACCCAGGTTCGGGGCTCTCCGTGGAGATAACACCCCTAGTCCTGCTCTGCGGGGTCTCCGCATGATCACTAGATCAGAAAGAGTAGCTACAAGTGCTCCTTGAGCTGTCGGGTTCAAGGGAGAAGAAGAGCAAGTCTAGCTCTCGCTTCCCTCTCTATATGGTGTGTGTGTATCTCTAAGAAGCCAACCCTTTGCATGGGTGCCCCGGGGGGTTTATATAGGCCTACCCCCCGGGGGTACAATTGTAATCCGGCTGGGCGCGGGTCCCACTCGTCAGTGTGTGTGCTCGCCGGCTTCTCCGCCGGCCATTGGGGCCCGCCGACTGGTGGGTCCCGCCAGCTGCCCGCCTCTTGGTCGACAGGCCGGCCCCACCGCCTGGGGGTCTTGTCGGCGGCTGTTTACTGTAGCCTCGCCCCTGATCACGAGGGCTTTGTCGAGGTAAGCGTGGCTACAGTGTGCCGCCTCGAGGGCTCTCACTGTAGCCTTACCTCGTCTTGTCTCCTTAATGTGGCACATGTTTCGAGGGAGGGGGGTAGCCGGCTTCTGGGGGCCGGCTACGCCCCTGGCCGACTGGGGAGGCCGGGCCGCCTTCGTGCCTCTCTCTGGCTAAAGGGTCCCACCGCCCATGGGCCATACTGGCGTCTGTCGCGGGTGATGTTGAGGCCAGCATGGCTACAGGGCCGAGCCGGACGGGAGATGGCTGACCCGTACGGCGTCCTGCGGCCATGCCTGCCTCGGGATGCGGGGGTAGTGGGCCGCACTGTAGCCATGTCCCATCTTGTCACCGTTATGTGGGTGTAGTTTTGGTGGGTGCGGTCTTGGCCGGCTTCTTGGAGTCGGCGTTCTTCATGGCCGGCTCTTGGGAGTCGGCGTTCTCCATGGTCGGCTTCCTGGAGTCGGCCATCTCGTAGTTATCTTGGGGGAGGTTTTTGAGACTGGGTCGCCTTCTGAGAGTCGGCTTCGGGGGTAGCCGGCCGGGGGAAGGCGGCCCAATGTCTTGAATGCTTGAAGGCTCAAATGGCCTCATAATTTTTGAAGGGCCAGGGGTAGTCGGTTAGGTTACCCGTGGCCGTTTACTCCGACATAAGTATTATGTCCTTGATGCACCGCTAGGTGACAGACCTATTGCAGGAGCAGATGCATACGTTATGAACGTTTGACAAAGCTCGGAATGATGACTACTTGATAGTTTAGTGCACCATGCTTTACGGCTTACAACCGGGACTTCAAAAAAATTTGAACGCCATGGAGCATATGAGATGTTCCAAGAGATAAAATTGGTATTTCAGTCTCATGCCCGTGTCAAGAGGTATGAGACCTCTGACAAGTACTTTTCCTACAAGATGGAGGAGAATAGCTCAACCAGTGAGCATGTGCTCAGAATGTCTGAGTACTACAATCGCTTGAATCAAATGGGAGTTAATCTTCCAGATAAGAGTGATTGACAGAGTTCTCTAGTCACTATCACCAAGTTACTAGAACTTCGTGATGAACTATAATATGCAAGGGATGATGATGAAAACAATTCCCGAGATCTTCGTGATGTTGAAATCGGCGAAGGTAGAAATCAAGAAAGAACATCAAGTGTTGATGGTTAACAAGACCACTAGTTTCAGGAAAAAGGGCAAAGGGAAAGAAAGGGAACTTCAAGAAGAATGGAAAGCAAGTTTCCACTCCCGTGAAGAAGCCCAAAGCTGAACCTAATCCTGAAACTGTGTGCTTCCACTTCAAAGGAAATGGTCACTGGAAGCGGAACTACCCCAAATACTTGGCGGATAAGAAGGATGGCAAAGTGAACAAAGGTATATGTGATATACATGTTATTGATGTGTACTTTACTAGTGTTTATAGCAACCCCTCGGTATTTGATACTGGTTCAGTTGCTAAGAGTAGTAACTCGAAACAAGAGTTGCAAAATAAACAGAGACTAGTTAAGGACGAGGTGACAATGTGTGTTGGAAGTAATTCCAAGGTTGACACGATCACCATCGCACACTCCCTCTACCTTCGAGATTAGTGTTGAACCTAAATAAATGTTATTTGGTGTTTGCGTTGAGCATGAATATGATTAGATCATGATTATTGCAATATGGTTATTCATTTAAGTCAGAGAATAACTGTTATTCTGTTTACATGAATAAAACCTTCAATGGTCATTCATCCAATGTGAATGGTTTATTGAATCTCGATCGTAGTGATACACATATTCATAGTATTGATGCCAAAAGATGCAAAGTTGATAATGATAGTGTGACATATTTGTGTCACTGCCGTTTAGGTCATATTGGTGTAAAGCGCATAAAGAAACTCCATGCAGATAGACTTTTGGAATCACTTGATTATGAATCATTTGATTGCGAACAATGGCTCATGGGCAAGATGACTAAGACTCCATTCTTCAGAACAATGGAGCGAGCCAATGACTTATTGGAAATAATACATACCGATATATGCGGTCCGATGAGTGTTGAGGCTCGCGGCAGGTATTGTTATTTTCTGATCTTCACAAATGATTTGAGCAGATATGGGTATATCTACTTAATGAAACACAAGTCTGACACATTTGAAAAGTTCAAAGAATTTCAGAGTGAAGTGGAGAATCATCGTAACAAGAAAATAAAGTTTCTACGATCTGATCGCGGAGGTGAATATTTGAGTTACAAGTTTGGCCTTCATTTAAAACAATGTGGAATAGTTTCACAACTCACGCCAGCTGGAACACCATAGCGTAATGGTGTGTCTGAATGTCGTAACCGTACTTTATTAGATATGGTGCGATCTATGATGTCCCTTACCAATTTACCACTATCGTTTTGGGGCCATGCATTAGAGACAGCTGCATTCACGTTAAATAGGGCACCATCTAAATCCGTTGAGACGACACCGTATGAGCTGTGGTTTGGCAAGAAACCTAAGCTGTAGTTTCTTAAAGTTTGGGGCTGCGATGCTTATGTGAAAAAGCTTCAAGCTGATGAGCTCGAACCCAAATCGAAGAAATGTGTCTTCATAGAATACCCAAAGGAGACTGTCGGGTACACCTTCTATCACAGATCCGAAGGCAAGATTTTCATTGCTAAGATGGATCCTTTCTAGAGAAGGAGTTTCTCTCGAGAGAAGTGAGTGGGAGGAAAGTAGAACTTGATGAGATAATTGTACCTTCTCCCGAATTGGAAAGTAGTTCATCACAGAAATCAGTTCCAGTGATTCCTACACCAATTAGTGAGGAAGCTAATGATGATGATCATGAAACTTCAGATCAAGTTACTACTAAACCTCGTAGGTCAACCAGAGTACGGTCCGCACCAGAGTGGTACGGTAATCCGGTTCTGGAAGTCATGTTACTAGACCATGACGAACCTACGAACTATGAGGAAGCGATGATTAGCCCAGATTCTGCGAAATGGCTTGAGGCCATTGAGGGAGTCCTGGATTAAGGGGTCCTCGGGCGTCCGGACTATGTAACATGGGCCGGACTAATGGGCTATGAAGATACAAGACAGAAGACTTCTTCCCGTGTCCGGATGGGACTCTCCATTGCGTGGATGGCAAGCTTGGCGTTCGGATATGTAGATTCCTTCCTCTATAAACCGACTTTGTACAACCCTAGTCCCCTCCGGTGTCTATATAAACCGGAGGGTTTAGTCCGTAGAAGCAATCATAGTCACAATCACAATCATATGGGCTAGACATCTAGGGTTTAGCCATTACGATCTCGTGGTAGATCAACTCTTGTAATCCTCATATTCATCAAGATCAATCAAGCAGGAAGTAGGGTATTACCTCCATCAAGAGGGCCCGAAAATCCCAGATCAATTATCTCGCCTCCCTTTCCACCAAGCTGCCAGTCATGTGGTAAGTAATCTAAATTAATTCAAAACAAAAGTTGCTAGTATCGGCACAGTGAAGTCCTTGGTCCCCGCCTTAGTCACCTCCTTCCGTCCATTTGGCAGCCGCAATGACATGAGGGAGTTTGGGGAGAGACCCAATGAGGGAGTCCTGGACTAAGGGGTCCTCGGGCGTCCGGCCTGTTAGCCATGGGCCGGACTGATGGGCTGTGAAGATACGAAGACCGAAGACTCCACCCGTGTCCGGATGGGACTCTCCTTGGCGTGGAAGGCAAGCTTGGCGATCAAATATGAAGATTTCCTTTCTCTGTAACCAACCTTATGTAACCCTAGATCTCTCCGGTGTCTATATAAACCGGAGGGTTTAGTCCGGATGCGGAGACTCATAACCATAGTCATACGAGCTAGACTTCTAGGGTTTAGCCATTACGATCTCGTGGTAGATCAACTCTTGTAATATTCATATTCATCAAGATCAATCAGCAGGAAGTAGGGTATTACCTCCATAGAGAGGGCCCGAACCTGGGTAAACATTGTGTCCCCCGTCTCCTATTACCATCGAACCTAGACGCACCGTTCGAGACCGCCTACCCGAGATCCGCCGGTTTTGACACCGGCATTGGTGCTTTCATTGAGAGTTACGCAGTGTCATCACCAGAAGGTTTGATGGCTCCATCAATCATCTACAACAATGCTGCCCTGCGAGAGGATTTTCTCCCTGGCCAGCTCTTCGTATTCGGCGGCTTCGCACTGCGGGCCAACTCTCTTGGCCATCTAGAGCAGATCGACAGCTACGCCCCAGGTCACCAAATTTGTTTTGGAAATCTGGATTATGTCGCTGATATCCGAGGAGACTTGATCTTCCAAGGGTTCACGACCCCAACCTCTGCTCTCCGGAGCACGTCGCCATGTCCGAAGATGGGATTACTGAGCCCGCCAGACTATCTGTGGCTGCTAAGCCCAGCACGAGGGAACCGGAGGAAGTAATGTCACTGGCAACCATCATGAAGCCGGACTCTTCTCCTGACACTAGCTCCGAACCCTCGGAGTCAGCATCGTGTGAGCCCGGCCAAGGAGTTTCCCTCCCGCCGTACTCCACGGGTTTCCTTCCCCCTGGTCAAACCTCGCCTTTAAGCGAGGCCATGAACCTGATGCAATCACTCGTTATTACAGAGGAGCAATATCCGAGCTACGCCCAGCCCGGACTAGGGGCTGAGAGCAAGGAATTTTACGTCCCACCCACCACCCACTTCATAGCCACCGTCGAGGACTTAACTGACATGCTCGACTACGGCTCCGAAGACATCGACGGTATGGACGACGATGCCGGAGAGGAGCAGGCCAAAAACCCGCCATTTACCGGACGCTGGACAGCCACCTCTTCATATGACGTGTACATGGTGGACACACCCAAAGAGGGTAGCGACGATGATAAAGAAAATCCAGTCGAGAATAAACCTCCTGAGATCCAACCAAAGCGCCGACGTTAGCGGCGCCGCTCTAAATCGCGCCGTGGTAAAGACAGCAATACCGGCACAAGAGACAACACTCTAGATGATGCCGAAGACGGAGAAGAACCCGTCGAGCCAACCTCCGAACAGGACGATCGGGAAGATGGGCAAGTTAGCCCTGACGAACAGACCGTAAATGAAGACTCGGAGGACAGTAATTATCTCCCACTCTCCGAGGACAAGGTGAACCTCGATGACGAGGATTTTATCGTACCTGAGGAACTTCTCGAGCAGGAGCGCTTTAAGCACCGGCTAATTGCCACTGCAAGGAGCCTAAGAAAGAAGCAGCAGCAGCTTCAAGCTGATCAAGATCTGCTCAATGATAGATGGACTAATGTCCTGGCAGCCGAGGAATACGGCCTCGAGCGCCCAACCAAAAGTTACCCGAAGCGCAAACTGCTACCCCAATTTGACGACGAGGCCCTTAAGCCCACGCCATCAGCGCGTAATGCGGCTGACCGACCACCTTGCGGCCGGGACAAAACGGCAACTCAAGCCGAACACCAGCCCATACTACCTCGCCGTAAAGGTAGAAACATAACAGCTCGGGGATATACATATGACCTGCGGCAAGACCTGGACAGTAGAGCAGGTCAGACCAGATCGATCTACGGATCGGAGGGGGCGTGCCCCGACGCGCGACGATGGCTACCTAGCCGGACGCGACAAGCATAATCACGCCCGGGCCGAAAACCGCAGACGGACTCCATCCGAGCTACGTCGCGACTTGGCCTGATATAGAGGCGCCGCACCCCCCTCTGCTTCACTGATGAAGTAATGGAGCACGAATTCCCAGAAGGGTTTAAACCCGCGAATATCGAATCCTATGATGGAACAACAGATCCCGTGGTATGGATTGAGGATTTTCTCCTCCATATTCATATGGCCCGCGGTGATGATCTCCATGCCATCAAATACCTCCCGCTAAAACTCAAGGGACCAGCTCGGCACTGGTTGAACAGCCTGCCTGAAAACTCAATTGGCAGCTGGGAGGACTTGGAAGACGCCTTCCGCGACAACTTCCAAGCTACATAAGTCCAACCTCTGGATGCCGATGACCTAAGTCACATAGTTCAATAGCCCGGAGAGTCAGCTAGGAAATTCTGGACTAGGTTCCTAACTAAAAAGAACCAGATCGTCGACTGTCCGGATGTCGAAGCCCTAGCGGCCTTTAAGCATAGCATCCGCGACGAATGGCTCGCCCGACACCTCGGCCAGGAAAAGCCGAAGTCCATGGCAGCCCTCACGGCACTCATGACCCGCTTTTGCGCGGGCGAAGATAGTTGGCTAGCCCGTAGCAATAATAATGCAAGTGAACCTGACACCTCTGAAGCCAAGAACAGTAACGGCAAGCCCTGACGCAACAGGCATAAGCGTTGAAACAATGGTGACAATACGGATGACATGGCGGTCAGCGCTGGATTCAGTGGCTCCTAGTCCGGTCAGCGGAAGAAGCCATACAAAAGGAACAATCTGGGCTCTTCCAGCTTGGACCGCATACTCGATCGTCCATGTCAGATCCACGGCACCCCTGATAAACCAGCCAATCATACCCACCGGAGTTGTTGGGTCCTTAAACAGACCGGCAAGTTATTCGCAAAGTGAGAACGACGACGAGGAGCCCCGTCCGCCGAACACAGGGGGACAGAAGAAGTCCCCCCCCCCCCAGGTTAAAACGGTGAACATGATATACGTTACCCATATCCCCAAAAGGGAGCACAAACGCGCGCTCAGGGACGTCTATGCAATAGAGCCAGTCGCCCCAAAATTCAACCCATGGTCGTCCTACCCGATCACCTTCGATCGTAGGGACCATCCGACCAGTATCCGTCATGGCGGTTCAGCCGCACTGGTCCTCGGCCCAATAATTGATGGATTCCACCTCATGCGAGTCCTTATGGACAGTGGCAGCAGCCTCAACCTGCTCTATCAGGACACAGTGCGCAAAATGGGCATCGATCCGTCAAGGATCAAGCCCACAAAGACTACCTTTAAAGGAGTAATACCAGGTGTAGAGGCCCGCTGCACGGGTTCAATCACATTGGAAGTTGTCTTTGGATCCCCGGACAACTTCCGAAGCGAAGAATTAATCTTCGACATCGTCCCCTTCCGCAGTGGCTATCACGCACTGCTCGGACAAACTGCATTTGCTCGATTCAATGCGGTGCCACACTATGCTTATCTCAAACTTAAGATGCCCGGACCACGCGGTGTCATAACAGTCAATGGAAACATGGAGCGCTCCCTCCGTACTGAGGAGCACACCACGGCCCTAGTAGCAGAAGTACAGAGCGGCCTTCTCAAGCAGAACCTTAATTCGGCGGCCAAGCTCCCGGACACTGTCAAACAAGTCCGGACTACTCTGCAGCAGGACAGTCCAGCTCGTCAGGAGCTCGACTAGCAATTCGTCCTCCATCTCAGTCCCGACCAAATGGCAGCGTACGTACCGTGCATACATAATTACGCACTCAAAATACCATGGGCATAGATGGAGGCGTAACTTGATTGTGGTCCATCATACGGCTCCCACACATACTTTTCCTTTTCCTTTTTTACCATTTTTTAGTCTTTTCTTTCACAGGCCCCTCGCGACGGCCTGATCATCGGTCCTTTCGAAGGATAGATATACCAAGGCGGCAAGCTGTACAGACGTGTGGGGGAATCTCTAGATGTTCTTCTTGACAATCATTCTACCTGTTTTCGGGACCCGCACGCAGCTCCCCCTTGGTCTTGGCATGTTAAATGGCCAGGTTGCTTATCGCACTATTTGTACAAATACGCTTTGATGTATTAAACAAACTGTAATGGAAACAGTTTGCGGCCCAACTTACGTGGCACTAGCTTACTACTTCATTTTATTTCGCTATTCTTATCGATTGCACCCGTGCACTTTGGTACGCTTTAATTTGCCAGGGGCTTCATTATGCTCCATACTACGGCAACAAAGTCCGAACACTTTTTATAGTAAAGTTCGGCATCCCGAATTGTAGCATTATATGCATCGGCTCCGAATCATGTGTTTGGTCAATAGTTGGGTAGCCCGGCTCCTGTGCTTACTACCTTACGTTCCATCCTATTGGCTAGGGTAGTAAAGGGAGAACTACTGCGATTGTGTTTCTGGTTTATCCGAGCAAACACCTCAGTGGAGAAAGCCAAAAACAAACTATCATGATACGACGAGAGCTGGTCAGCTATTCGGAGGTTACAAATCTTTTGCGATTTTTTCTGCATTATGCGACGAATCGGCCTTTACCCGATCAGGTGTCTACAACACCCTAGTCTGGATTAAATACTAACAAGGCGTTGCGCCTACATTTCTATTGTCAAACTCCTATGGCTAAGTGAGGGTGATAAAGCCACATAGTCCGATTGCCTGGTTCGTTGCGCTAAACACCTCCTTCAAGGACCAAACCATTGGATCAAGAGTGTTTAGATTCCATCCCGAACACCCCTGTACTACCTACGTGGGGGCTGAAGCCGACGACTGGCCAACTCTTAGATTTAACAAAACGGCCGCACAGGAGGTAAAATTTTCAAACAAAAAGCTTCATAATACAGGAAGGGACAACATGAATGACTTTATTCAAAGATAATGTCTTTTGAACACTGGCCCTCTACAATGCGAGATCCCTTCAGGACATCATCAAAATACCGCTCGGGCGTGCGGTGCTCCTTGCCCGCGGGCGGTCCCTCGGTGGCGAGCTTGACGGCGTCCATCTTCGCCCACTGCACCTTGACACGGGCGAAGGCCATCCGCGCACCTTCAATACAGACCGACCGCTTGATGGCATCAAGCCGAGGGCAGGCATTGACCAGCCGCTTCACGAGCCCGAACTAGCTGCTGGGTATGGCTTCGACAGGCCATAGATGGATTATCAAATCCTTCATGGCCAGTTCGACCACCCTATGCAGTTCGGTCAGCTGTTTCAGCTGATCGCTAAAGGGCACCGGATGCTCTGGCGCAAGGTATTGCAACCAAAACAGCTTCTCTGTTGAGCTCCCCTCTTTGGCTCGGAAGAATTCCGCAGCGTCGGCAACACTGCGCGGCAGATCCGCAAACGCCCCTGGAGAACTCCAAATCCGGGTCAGTAAGAGGAACCTTTTCTTCACATACTTGCTCTGCATAATAAAAGCCTTACCCGCCGCAATTTTTCTGGCCTCCTGGATTTCCCGGAGGGCACCCCGGGCTTCAACCCGGGCATCGTGTGCGCTTTGGCGGGCCTTGGCAAGTTCGGACTCTTGATCCGCAATATTGCGCTCCAAGGACTCGCATTTCTTCACGGCGTCCTGGAGCTCCTGCTGGACCTCACCAACCCTAGCCTCGTGTTTCTCGCGAGCGGCTTGTTCCTTTGCTGCTCTCTTCTGGGCTTCAGCCAGCGCCTTCTTGAGGGTCTCCACCTCGGTCGCCGCTCCTACAAAATATCATGGCCCTATGGTCAACACAAATCATTCATCCTTTCTGAATTTACATAAGGTCATTGCATACCTTGATGTTCCTCCAACAGTTTTTTCACACGGCCGAGCTCTTCCTCGGTCCGCTCCAGACTCTGCTTCAGTCCGGAGACCTCAACAGCATGAGAGGATGCAGCCAGCAACGACGCCTTCTTATTCACATAGACATGTATGGTTAGTCTCCTACGAAAATTATTTGATCCTCTGTCCGGCTTTTCTTTCCGAACACCGGACAGAGTCTCAGGGGCTACTGTCTATACTATGACATTCTTTTTGCATAATTACGTCACATACCTCAAAGCCTGTTAGAAGGCTGGTGCAGGCTTCGGTCAGTTTGCTCTTAACGGGCTGAACCCTCTCAACCACCGTACCCATAAGGATACGGTGTTCCTCAACAATGGAAGCGCCTTGCAGCGCTTCCAGTAGAGTATCTGGTGCCTCTGGATGGACAGAGGTCATCGGTGGAATCGGTACACCTCCTTTTTCGAAGGAGGCTGCTTGCCTGATTCCGGAGCCGTATAGGTCTCCGGAATTGTATTCGGCTGTGGGCCGAATTGAATATGGCCCCCATCGCCAGTCTCCATGAGGATTTGCTCCCCCATGTGTTCGGCGGCCGAGGGTTCGCCCTCTGGCGCCACCCTGACGGCCTCCTGCGTCTCTCCCTGGCTTGGGGAGGTCTTTCGAGACAACAGTTTGGTGTTATCCATGGCCTTGGGAGAAGAGGCCGCTGGAAGGGACCCGCTGTCCATCACCTTTGGATCCAGTGAATTCCCTGAAGATGAGGATCGCTGGAGTTCAGAACGGGCCAGGCTGCAGCGCATGATTCAACATGTTAATACCATGAAGTAAAGGAGCTGGATATATGAGTACGTCTTTGAGTACTTACGATTCGGTCATGGGCTTATCCCTGGGGCGCCACTCAGAGCTGCTATCGATGTCCCACGCGGAGTTGTCCACGAGGGAGACCTTCTCCTTCTTGGACGCCTCTGCCTCCAGATGCGTGGAGCCTGCCCTTTTCTTCCATCCCCCCTCAGGGGGAGAGTTGCTTTCTTCCTCCTCCTCGTCGTCCTCGGCGACGGAGGAGTGAGTTTTGGCGTCTCCGGACGTCATGTCCGAAGTGCCCTTACGGCGGAGGCCACTTCTGGTCTCCTTGGCCTTCTTCTTGGCCTTCTTCTCTGGCGCTTGGTAGGGCGCCGGAACCAGCATCTTTGTAAGAAGTGGGATTGCTGGGTTTTCGGGCAGCGGAGCCGGACACCGAATCCGCTCCGCCTTCTTTGTCCAGTCCTGAAAACAAACAAATAGGGAAGCTTAGGCATCTTCCTTCAGTATACAAGTAAAGGATACACCTTGAAATATGAAAAACTTACCGGATTGGTGGGATGGGTCAGGTTGTACCCACGATCCTCGGACGTCTCCGGCCACGTCTTGTTGGCCTTGAAAAGCACTTTCCAGATGTCTTCGTGTGTAGTGCCGAAGAACTGTTGCAGGGTCTGGTGCTCAGATGAATCGAACTCCCACAAATGGAAAGTCCGGCTTTGGCACGGAAGGATCCGGCAAAAAAGCATCACCTGGATCACACTGACAAGCTTGATGTTCTTGTCTACCATGCTCCGGATGCGCGTCTGAAGCACTGACAGCTCGTCCGATGAAGATCAGTTCAGGCCCTTCGAGCCAGGAGGTGAGCCGCATCGGGGCTCCGGGCTGGAATTCGGGAGCCGCGGCCCAGGTGGCGTCGCGCGGCTCTGTGACGTAGAACCACTGCTGTTGCCACCCTTTGACGGTCTCCATGAAGGTACCTTTGGGCCATGTGATGTTGGGCATCTTGCTCACCGTGGCGCCTCCGCACTCTGCGTGTTGACCCCCTACCACCTTCGGCTTCACATTGAAGATCTTTAACCACAATCCGAAGTGGGGTGGGATGCGGAGGAAGGCCTCGCACACAACAATAAATGCCGAGATGCTGAGGAAGGAGTTGGGGGCCAGATCGTGGAAATCCAGCCCGTAGTAGAACATGAGTCTACCGACGAATGGGTGGAGAGGAAATCCCAATCCACGGACTAAGTGGGGGATGAATACCACCCTCTCATGGGGCTCCGGGGTGGGGATGATCTGCCCCTTTGTAGGGAGCCGGTGGGCGATCTCCTGGGCTAAGTACCCAGCCTCCCGGAGCTTGGTGATGTCCTTCTCCTTGATGGAGGAAACCATCCACTTGCCCTGCGCTCCAGATCCAGACATGGCTAGAGTGCTTTTCTGAGGTGGAAAGGATGGAAGCTTGGGCGCTGGAGCTCGAGAATGGATGGGCGGAGAGAAGGAAGGCGTGGGTGAAAAGGTGAAATATTTATCCCTTATAAAGGCTGTGAATATCAAGCGCATCCCCACTCGCCTTAAAACTCGCCTATTCCCCAAGGGCCGTGCTGACGGCACGGTTGGATTACCCACGCCCGTATTGATGAGAATCCCGCAATAAGGGGACACAATCTCTGCTTCGACAAGACGTGCCAATAAAACCACATCTTGAAACATGGAGCGGGAGGCTAGAAAACGGTTCGAAATAATGACCGGGCAGTGACATGATGTTACGCTACAAAAGTTGTCAGTAGATTGGACTTGTGAAATATTATACTCTCTGGGTGTGTGCGGTACGTGTTTTGCAGAGCTGGACATGTTTGTTGTATTCGAAGGCTGTTTTGGAGTATTCGGAGGAGGAACCGCCTTGCAATGCTGAAGACAATCTGCGCGCCAGACACATCGTGATTGAAGCCTGGTTCAGGGGCTACTGAGGGAGTCTTGGGTTAAGGGGTCCTCGGGCGTCCAAACTATGTAACATGGGCCGGACTAATGGGCTACGAAGATACAAGACAGAACACTTCTTCCCGTGTCTGGATGGGACTCTCCTTTGCGTGGATGGCAAGCTTGGCGTTCGGATATGTAGATTCCTTCCTCTGTAAACCGACTTTGTACAACCCTAGTCCCCTCCGGTGTCTATATAAACCGGAGGGTTTAGTCCGTAGAAGCAATCATAGTCACAATCACAATCATACGGGCTAGACATCTAGGGTTTAGCCATTACGATCTCATTGTATCAACCCTTGTAATCCTCATATTCATCAAGATCAATCAAGCAGGAAGTAGGGTATTACCTCCATCAAGAGGGCCCGAACCTGGGTAAACATTTGTGTCCCCCGTCTCCTGTTACCATCGAACCTAGACGCACAGTTCGGGACCCCCTACCCGAGATCCGCTGGTTTTGACACCGACAGCCATGAAATATGAGATGGGATCCATATATGAGAACAAAGTATGGACTTTGGTTGACTTGCCCGATGATCGGAAAGCCATTGAGAATAAATGGATCTTCAAGAGGAAGACGGGCGCTGATGGTAGTGTTACTATCTACAAAGCTCGAATTGTCGCAAAAAGGTTTTCGACAAGTTCAAGGTGTTGAATACAATGAGATTTTCTCACTCGTATTGATACTTAAGTCTGTCCGAATCATGTTAGCAATTGCCGCATTTTATGAAATCTGGCAAATGGATATCAAAACTACATTCCTTGATGGATTTATTAAAGAAGAGTTGTATGTGATGCAACCAGAAGGTTTTGTCAATCCTAAAGGTGCTAACAAAATGTGCAAGCTCCAGCGATCCATCTATGGACTGGTGCACGCATCTCGGAGTTGGAATATACGCTTTGATGAGTTGATCAAAGCATATAGTTTTATACAGACTTGCGGTGAAGCCTGTATTTGCAAAAAGTGAGTGGGAGCACTACAGCCTTTCTGATAAGTATATGTGACTGACATGTTGTTGATCGGAAATAATGTAGAATTTTCTGGAAAGCATAAATGAGTATTTGAAAGGAGTTTTTCAAAGAAAGACCTCGGTGAAGCTACTTACACATTGGGCATCAAGATCTATAGAGATAGATCAAGACGTTTAATAAGACTTTCAATGAGTACATACCTTGTTAAGATTTTGAAGGAGTTCAAAATGGATCAGTCAAAGAAGGAGTTCTTGCCTGAATTGTAAGGTATGAGTAAGACTCAAAACCCGACCACGGCAGAAGATAGAGAGAGACTGAAAGTCATTCCCTATGCCTCAGCCATAGGTTCTATAAAGTATGCCATGCTGTATACCAGACCTATTGTGTACCTCGCCATGAGTTTAGGCAAAGGGGTACAATAGTGATCCAGGAGTAGATCACTGGACAGCAGTCAAAATTATCCTTAGAGGACTAAGGAAATACTTCTCGATTATGGAGGTGATAAAGAGTTCGTCGTAAAGAGTTGCGTTGATGCAAGCTTTGACACTGATCTGGATGACTCTGAGTCTCGATCTAGATACATATTGAAAGTCGGAGCAATTAGCTAGAGTAGCTCCGTGCAGAGCATTGTAGACATAGAAATTTTCAAAATACATACGGATCTGAATGTTGCGGACCCGTAGACTAAAACTTATCTCACAAGAAAAATATGATCACACCTTAGCGCTCTTGGGTGTTAATCACATGGCGACGTGAACTAGATTATTGACTCTAGTAAACCCTTTGAGTGTTGGTCACATGGCGATGTGAATTATGGGTGTTAATCACATGGTGATGTGAACTATTGGTGTTAAATCACATGGCGATGTGAACTAGATTATTGACTCTAGTGCAAGTGGGCGACTGAAGGAAATATGCCCTAGAGGCAATAATAAAGTTGTTATGTATATTTCCTTATATCATGATAAATGTTTATTATTCATGCTAGAATTGTATTAACCGGATACTTGATACATGTGTGAATACATAGACAAAACAAAGTGTCCCTAGTATGCCTCTACTAGACTAGCTCGTTAATCAAAGATGGTTAAGTTTCCTAGCCATAGACATGTGTTGTCATTTGATGAACGAGATCACATCATTAGAGAATGATGTGATTGACAAGACCCATCCGGTAGCTTATCATTAATGATTGTTTAGTTTTATTGCTATTGCCTTCATCATGACTTATACATGATCCTCTGACTATGAGATTATGCAACTCCCGAATACCGGAGGAACACCTTGTGTGCTATCAAACGTCACAACGTAACTGGGTGATTATAAAGATGCTCTACAGGTGTCTTCGATGGTGTTTCTTGAGTTGGCATAGATCGAGATTAGGATTTGTCACTCCGTGTATCGGAGATGTGTCTCTGGGCCCTCTCGGTAATGCACATCACTATTAGCCCTGCAAGCAATGTGACTAATGAGTTAGTTGCGGGATGATGCATTACGGAACGAGTAAAGAGACTTGCCGGTAACGAGATTGAACTAGGTATGAGGATACCAACGATCGAATCTCGGGCAAGTAACATACCGATGACAAAGGGAACAATGTATGTTGTTATACGGTTTGACCGATAAAGATCTTCGTAGAATATGTAGGAGCCAATATGAGCATCCAGGTTTTGCTATTGGTTATTGACCGGAGATGAGTCTCGGTCATGTCTACATAGTTCTCAAACCCGTAGGGTCCGCACGCTTAATGTTCGATGACGATTTGTATTATGAGTTATGTGATTTTGATGACCGAAGTTTGTTCGGAGTCCTGGATGAGATCACGGACGTGACGAGGAGTCTCGAAATGGTCGAGACATAAAGAATGATATATTGGACGATGTTAGTCAGACACCAGATGAGTTCCGGATGGTACCGGGTAATTATCGGAGTGCCGGAGGGTTATCGGAACCCCCGGGGGAACTAATGGGCCTTGATGGGCCTTAGTGGAAAGAGAGGAGGGCCTCAAGGGGCTGGCCGCCCCCCCCCCCCTTGGCAGTCCGAATTGGACTAGGGGAAGGGGGCGGCGCCCCCCTTTCCTTCCCCTCTCCCTCTCCCTTCCTTCTTCCCCCTTCCACCATGTGGAATCCTACTAGGACTTGGAGTCCTAGTAGGACTCCTCTCTCCTTGCGCGCCCTACAGGGGCCGGCCGGCCTCCCCCTCTCCTCCTTTATATATGGAGGTAGGGGGCACCCTAGAACACAACAAGATCAATTGTCTTAGCCGTGTGCGGTGCCCCCCTCCAGAGTTTACCACCTCGGTCATATCGTCATATTTCTTAGGTGAAGCCCTGCGCCTGTAACTTCATCATCACCGTCGCCACGTCGTCGTGCTGACGGAACTCTCCCTCGTCCTCAAATGGATCAAGAGCTCGAGGGACGTCATCGTGTTGAACGTGTGCTGAACACAGAGGTGCCGTACGTTCAGTACTTGGATCGGTTGGATCGTGAAGATGTTCGACTACATCAACCGCGTTACTAAACGCTTCCTCTTTAGTTCTACGAGGGTACGTGGACACACTCTCCCCGCTCGTTGCTATGCTTCTCCTAGATAGATCTTGCGTGATCGTAGGAATTTTGAAATACTACGTTCCCCAACAACAGCCCGGGCATATTTACAGGTTTTGGGAAAATTTCAATAGCCATAGTGTTCACTGATGTCTCTCTCATCTCCTGTGTTCACGTCTACAATAGCTCCCCCTCCCACCTAGCAACAAGCACTACTGGAATCGACATATACACCGAGTGCCACGGACACTCGGCAAAGGGCGAAAACCCGCCAGCAAAGCCTTTGCCGAGTGCTGCACTCGGCAACAGCCACCCGGCTTACACCCCTCAGGCAAACAGAAATTTGCCGGGAGCCAGGACACAGGCACTAGGCAAAGTGTTTGCCGAGAGCCAAACAGTAACACTCGGCAAAATAAAGTAGCTAATGGACAACAGACGGGGACGGCGGTTGGCACGTGGCTTCTTTGCCGAGAGTCACTCTCGGTAAAGAGCGCCAATAGGAGTGCACCACATCTCATGTCCTGACATGTGGGTCCGCATTAACATGCCGAGGGCCATCTTTGCCGAGAGCCACTCTCGGCAAAGGAAGCCAATAGGAGTACGCCACGTGGCAGGTCCTGACATGTGGGTCCGTGTTAACACGCCGAGTGCCATCTTTGCCGAGAGCCACCCTCGGCAAAGAGAGCCAGTAGGAGTGCGCCACGTGTTAGCTCCTGACATGTGGGTCCACGTTAACACGCCGAGGGCCATCTTTGCCGAGAGCCACTCTTGGAAAAGAGAGCCAATACGAGTGCGCCACGTGTTAACTCCTGGCATGTGAGTCCGAGTTAAGACGCCGAGTGCCATCTTTGCCGAGAGCCACTCTCGGCAAAGAGAGCCAACAGGAGTGCGCCACGTGTCAGCTCATGACATGTGGGTCCGCGTTAACACGCCGAGGGTCATCTTTGCCGAGAGCCACTCTCGGCAAAGAGAGCTAGTAGGAGTGCGCCACGTGTCAGCCCCTGACATGTGGGTCCGTGTTAACACGCTGAGGGCCATCTTTGCCGAGAGTCCCTCTCGGCAAACCTTGTACTTTTACTGAGAAGACTCTCGGTAAAGTTGTCAGGGGCGCTACAGGTTGACACCCTTTGCCGAGAGCTCTCTCGGTAAAAGTTCCAGTTTCACCGTCTTTGCCGAGAGACCCTCTCGGTATTGTTGTGGCCAGCAGCCTTCTTTTTGGCGTTTTTGTTTCTTTCCTGCAGCAAAACATATACAGCAGCAGCATATAGTTCATCACACATAGAACATGTCACATATAGGCATCATTGAACAAAGAAAGCATTGATTCTCAAGAACATCCCACATAAAAGCAATAATGCATAAAAGGTGCAATAGTTGTGAAGCACACTGGACTACCACAAGTTTGCAAGTCTCAAGATCACACAAGATGCAATAGTTCTCAAGCACATACAAGGATTAGTGATTCTTGGGTCATGGTGCTCCGAAGATGGGAGGGAGGGGGAGGGGGAAGGGGAAGCCCCCTTAGGACCGTGGATTAGTGGTTCTCGGGTCATGGTGCTTCGAAGATGCCCATTAGCAGAGGTTGGGCCTGGTACTATCACAAATACACTATTTATTGAGGTTAACCTTGATGAAGGTACCCAATAAAATGAAGGTGGTGTTATGGCGCTTTGCACATGATTGTCTCCCTTCCGGGGCTCAACTGCAGCAGCACCATGTACCTGACTCGGAGTTATACTGCTTCTGTGGTCGGTTTGAAAGCGTGGAACATGCGATCCTTTTCTGTCTATATGCCCGGGCTATGTGGGATGCAATAAAGAATTGGTCAGGCATCAAGCTTCATCGCTCTAGGTTTAACAACACCAAACTGTGGCCTTTTGATTTTCTTTCTAGCTCCTCTAACAAGGAAGCTACCATTCTGGCTGTGACCTTTTGGCATATTTGGGAGGCCCGTAATTCTGCGAGGAATACTCCTGAAGCTCTACATCCTCGTCAAACTATGAACAAAGTCATAGCTAACTTTGAGTTGATTATGCAGCACCTCTACAGCCCCGTTCCTGCCCACAAGCGTGAGTCCTCTTCGTCCAGTTCCACTTGGACTCCATCGCCGTCAGGGTCGATTGTCATCAATTTAGATGTTGCGATTTTTTCAGAGACTAATATGTCAGGTACCAGTGTGGTCGCTTTGGATCATGATGGTAACTCCATAGCGGCTTGTAGCGAGCCCATTCAAGGTGCCCTGGAACCAAAATTGGCAGAGACCCTTGCTCTAAGGAGGGCAGTGTACCTGGCCAGAGATGAAGGTTTCACCAAGGTTATCTTTGCCTCTTACCGCCAATTGCTAGTGCGGAAGATACTCTGGACATGATCGCTCAGGCATTGGTTCAGTTGTTAAAGAAATCAAACTTGCTTCTCGTGGCTTTATTTCGGCAGTGTTCAAGCATGTTCGTCGGCAACTTAATGTAGCGGCTCATTTATTAGCTAAGTTTTGTAAAAACTCTTCTAGTCTTGTTGTTTTTCATTCTGCTCCGGATTGTATCCGGAAGACTCTGTGTAACATCGTTATGTGATCGATAAAGCCGACGTTCTCTCTCAAAAAAAAACTTGATCTCCAAGATATGTGCATTCCACAACATGAAATTATCTCTCCTCACCTTCTTAGACACTAGTGACCAAATGAAATGGCCATGAGCCATGTGGAGTATGAAGTAGTCGGCATCACATGCAATTTGGAAGAGCTACTATTCGTACTACTCCAGTCGCGTCTCATTTAAGGTTCTTATTTATTTTTCTGAACTCTTAGAATAAAATAAATTTTTGCACTAGATGAAGGATTTGTTATATCACGGTGACGATTTGTGTGAACGTATTAGTAAAATCTGCTGAGATAACACATTTTTTTATACTACTAGATACACAATTTCTATAACACAATTAATGTATTTTTAGATTTGCGTGAATAAATTTACAATTCTCAGTCCACTAGAATATAAGAGTGGACGCCTAGCCTAGGTGAGACAATCAAAGGTTAGTAGTTATAGGATTACAACTTGATCTCCAAGGCACCTATACAAGGAAAACTATCCGGAGATTTTGTATGACACGATTACATACTTTAACCATCACATCAATACGTAAGTTAGCATTGATCTGCGAGCATGCGTGATCTCTCTCACCAACAGAGAGATCACGACCAGAGTAATGTATCCACAAACATTTCCATGCGCACTATTTCCTGCCGGCGTCCCGCTGAATGTACTTGAGCACCTCGGCGGGCGGCACGCCGCGCCACACACGCGGCCGCGGCACGCTGTGCCCGAGCTTGGCGAACCCGTGCGCCACCCTGTTCCCTCCCCGGCGCACGTGCGACACGGCCATGTCATCGCCGAGCAGCGGGAGCAGCTCGGCGATCTCCTTCCACAGCCTCAGGTCCTCCTCCGCCCTGCCCAGGCGCGGGCGCCTGTGGCTCCCCCGCGCGGCTTCCACGGCCGACAAGTCGTCGCCCTCGACCCAGACGCCGCTCCACCCGTTCTCCAGCGCCAGCTCCAGCCCGCGCCGGAGCGCGGCGAGCTCGGCCACGGAGCTCGTCGCGGCGCCGATCGGCTCCGCGTAGCCCAGCACGAACTCGCCCTTGTGATCCCGGTACACGCCGCCGATGCTCGCGCTCTGTGACGCGTGCCTGGAGGACCCGTCGAAGTTGAGCTTCAGGCGCCCCGCCTCCGGCTTCCTCCACTTGCTCGGCGAGTCCCCTCCGCCGTGCACGCTCCGCCGCGCCCGGTAGTCGCCTCCCGTCGCCACCGTTGGCATTGCCATTGCCATCGCCTTGTCGACGAGGAGGGCAGATACGGGTACGCGCTGCAGCATCGCGCCCACAGGTAGTCGAAGGTTCACGCGCAGCATGGTTGCCAGGAGAACGCGCGATCTTGACGTCTATTTAGCGTTTGTGCATGCATGCAGTTGCTTGAAGCTACCGCTCACGTAGCTTGAATGAATTGGACAACACTACCACTTCAGGCGTAGAATGGAAATGGCGGGATTGATTTGGTCCATGGATATGGGGAGGAGACGGAATGGAAGAAGAAGGCGGATGGAAGCGAAGTATTTGAAATGGTTTAAGGCGCGGGCGATCGAGCTAGCTAAGCATATGCCAAGGTTGGGGGGAGGAGGAGGGTATCTGTGCGAGACTTGTTGCCCTAAATTGCCTGTCAGGGAAGCAACCGCACGTTGCTTGCAGCCTCTAAATTAGCGAGTGCCAGGCTGCATTTCGGCTTAAAACACTACCCGGGTAACCACGATCTCCATGTTTGGAGCGCGTGGGCGAATTGTCATTGCGCATGCAAGTCGTGGCTTGTGTCAACTGTTAACCGCCGTGAAGAATATTCTGCGGCAAAAATAGAATGTCTACAAACTAGATTCACTGCACATGCAAAGAAAAATATCGAAATGAGGGGAAAAACCCAGCGCTACTCGTGCAACACAGTCATTCGTTATTGTAAAGCATCAACTTCCGAACATGTTAGGGCATCTCCAACGGCAACCCGCAAATTTTCTCCTCGGATGCGGGAGGCCGCCATCCAATCGTAGCCGCATACATTTCAAACTCTTTTTCAACAAACCGGATGAAATTCATGCAAACGCGGACGGATTTAATATAAACATGACGGGATTCATACAAACACGGCGGATTTTCATTACATTTCAAACATTTAGAAAAAAAACCTACCCCTAAACCTATCCTACGGCGGCGGCGGCGGGCGTCCAAGCCTGTGTCGTTCTCCATCCGCCGTCTCCATGAGCACCGGCGATAAGACCCGTGAAGTGAAGGTGCGGTCTTCGACGAGGAAGAGTAGAACACGGGAGACAGGCCGGCCCACATGGGACACCAGGCCCTACCGCCTCCCGTGGCCTACTCATCCTCGGAGGAGTCTGCGACCTGTCAGTCGCCGGTGGACGTGAGGTCCACGATGGAAATGATGGCGCCGGTGTTGGTGTACTAAGACATGGGTACCTTAATACCCTGACTTGTGCACAGGCAGTAGTAGTCTTCCCGACGGCAAGGCTTGCCGGAGGACAGCTCCAAACAAGGCTCGAGATTTGGTTGATTAAACCATGAAGAAGACCTCCTGACAGGTCATTGAGAAGTACTAAGATAGTATTGAAGATCAAGATTCAGGTTGCCGGCAAGCTACGCACCGACAAGCGAAGACCTGGCAAGCTCCCACTACCTTGCCACCACTCCACCTCAACGACTAGCCCATCGCTTGTCAAATAGGTGTCGAGCGGGCAGGTAGTTAGGTGAAGCTTGTCTGGTCACGTGTCAGCTCACCGCCGAAGGGACAACTTTATTGCCACCCGCCTCAGGAGCGTGGGAAGGAAATAGAAGATAGTTGGGCGAACAGCACAGAAGGAGAGTGATCCTTGCCGGAAGACGTCCCCAGCACGACACCTCATGACGCATTCAATTCGTTTGTCCTAACCCGTCAGAGCCAGGTATCTGGCACTGTAGCCACTACTTACCTTATATAATAACTATTTTGCCATTGTGGAGACCCTTCATCTATAAAAGGAGGCCCGTGGCTACCTTTACAAAGGTCGCCACTTTGCTCATTTACACACGTAGCTGCACTTCCCGCACACCTTGCCGGCAAGCTGCGCTCCTTGTACTTGAGCTCAAACACACGAGTAGGGTTTTCCACCTCACAGTGGCCCAAACCTGGGTAAACGCTTTGTGTTGTCTGTTGATTCTCCTCTTTGTGTGTGTGGATCCCCATAGTCGAACCGCAAAGGGGCCTACACCGGTCCCATAGATCGTCGTACGCACGATAGCCGGCGCTGTCGTCGCCCCACGGGGCTGCCTGATAGTTCATCGGCGGCACATAAGAAGCGCAGTTGGCATTGTTCTCCTCCGTGATCGCTTGGAGCTGCGCCTCGGCTGCGGCCGCTTCCTGGCAAATAGCACCTTGAGCGCGAATGGCATCGTAGATGGCACGCTACTCCGCGACGAAGTTGGGGTTCGCCGCAGCCATGGCCTCCAGGGCCTCCTCGCTCACGCACTCGCCGTAGATCTGGCCCTCCGCCAGCCGGTGTTGCTCCAGGAGGAACGGGTTGTACCGTTGTTCCTCCTACGCCTGCTGGAACGCCGACAAAGGCGTCGGCGCAGGATGCACCTCCGCCATGACGGCGTTATAGTGCGCCTGCACCTGCTCCATGGTGAAGCCGTCGTGCACAGGACACGCGGGACCCGGGGCGGTGTCATCGGAGCCCGTCTCCATAGCGGTGTCATCCTCGTCGCTGGAGACCTCAGGCGAGCTGGCCGGTAAGCCGGCCTCGGTCCGCATGGCACAGCGGCTCTGCCAGGCAGCGGCAAGGGCGGCCACGGCGTGCTTCATGTCCATGGAAAGTCTCTCCCACAGAGCTTCGCCGACTACGGTCATGGCGGATGCAGTGCAAGGGAGGAGGATGGGGAACAGCCTGTGTTGTGGTGTGGAGTTAGCCGAGTGTGACCGCCTTTAAATAGCAGATTCCAATGAGGCGAGGCATCCGGATGCGTCAATGCGCGGTGCAAAAGTAGGTTTCTCAACCGGCGAGCCTGCTTAATGGCGGCAAACGGACGGAAGGGGCATTGAACGGGCATGGTAGATATCTGTCCAGTCCCGTCCAGTCATGCGTCTCCGGAATTGAATAGGCGCAGACACCGAAGACGTGTTGGGGCGGCGCCCTCAGTCGGCGCACCGCTTCAATGGTGGAGGCACTGAGAGATCACGTCCGCCCTGAGTCGTCTTCAATATGGAGCGGCGCGCTCTACAGTGGCATGAATGCAGGCAGCTGGCGCTAGGAGGGAACGCATTCGGGCGAGGGTCGGACTCCTGCAATCCCCCCCCCCCCCCCCCCCCCCCTCCATTTGTCTCCGGTTTGCAAGAGAAAGTACGTCTGGGCTATGTAGGAGGTTTGAGGGTTGGTGTTGGATATGCCCTTATACAACTGAAGAAGTACCGAATTAAGAACTAGCACAACTAGATGGTAATCATATTACAAGAAAAAAACGCGTACTCCCAACTCGCTCCCAGGGCAGCGGCCAGGCTTGACCCTTGTCGTCGCCCCCATCTCCTCCCCTCCCCATCCATCTCATCAGTGCAAGAGGAAGATGGGGTGGAAAGTCCGCCTGGCTGGTGGCAACAGGCTTTTCTCCTTGAGCTACAGGACTCCTCGGCTGGAGCATTGCAGCGTCCCTGGACGGTGTACATGTTGGCAGAGATCAGAGGGCGGGGCAGCGGCCCTGGGACATCAAGGCGATGGTCATATCGGAGCGGACGTTATGGCAACGCGTCGGTCGGTCATGGTGTCAACGACGGTGGCGATGATTTGTGGCGGAGGCTTTTTGTTCCCTGATTAGTGGAAACGGTGAATTTTGTTGTCCCCATTTCCCGGCAGTGGCAACAATGAGCATATTCCTGGTCCCTTTATGGAGATGATCTAGGGACTGGCATTGTTGCACGTGCATCCTTTATATTGCTCTCGGCGGTGCAACCTCACGCGTTGCTTCGACGGGTTTTAACCTCCGTATAGGAACTTCCCGGCACCACGCTTCGGTGACTGGAAGGTTCCCACTCAGTGAGGTGATTTGAAGTGCTTGGCATGCCTTAAGACGGTGTATGCGACAATAGATCTGATGACTCAACTTCTGCTTGATGCGTGAATTCCGCTCTTATCTGAGGTGCCCCATATTACTGGCCTAAATTGGCTTCTCATGGGCGATCGGGACTCTTGGGAAAATAGGATCATTCGAGATGGCGGGCATCCCTACACGCTGCTCAACAACATGTATTGCGCGGGCATGATTCTAGTTATGTGGTTACGTCATCAGAAATGTGCGTCTGCGGCTATGCAATGATGGATCAGTATGGTTGTAGCGCAAAATGATGTCGACTAGGCGGTGCTCTTTGAGTGCACGGAATAGGGTTGCAGGGGTGAAAACTCTAGGTCCGCCCTTTCATTGGTTGAACCTAGCAATGACGTCGTTCACGCGGAGTTACCTTGTTGAAGGCATGCATTGCATGAAGTTTACTCTAACTACTCTACGGGGTGAAACCCATGATTCGACCTTAGTGATTTGATCTAGCGATAGCGCTGCTCGTGCATGGTACGCTCGTCAATGTTAGAGTAGATATCCTGTTACCCAAGGTTGCCATCATTGATGATTGTTGTTGTCTGATTTAGAAATAAGTGATAGATTGACTCACAATTGTTAAAAAAAATATTTTTTATTCCTTGCCTTCTGTGTTAGCAAGTATTCTATCGTTAAGGCTACTCAGTACAAGCACTACATAATGTTTTTATTTTAGTGGGACTTCAATTTCCAAATTAATCTCATACGAAAACTATGACCATAGTTAGAGTAGACATCGGGTCCTGCAATAGATTAATCACCATCAACCTATCGACCAGATGTGACCAAGAGTATATTTGCCCCCGATAAGAGCCTGTTTGAACGCGAGAATCAATCGATGGTTGGATGGTTAGGAGGGCAGTGCTACCCCCAACCCACTAGGGAATCAAACATCATGTTTGACGTTCTGGTGTCTCATTAATGCAGATTAATTTACTCTGTGGGGAGGTGAGGTTTCCATCGATAGCAAAGCACCTGTGATGACTTCTGCGTCAGCGTTGTAATGATGTTTCTACAAAAGAAAGAGCAATCTTGAACAGATATTGAGTGGTGAGTGGAACCTCACCTAAAACTGATGCAATAGAAACCTCTTTGAACTGGATGATAAGAGACTTAGTAGTGTATCCCTGCCTAAGTATCTTCCCAATCTCATACTTAGGCCATTACCCACCAAGAAAGATCATTATGCTTAAAAAACTTGTCTTTAATAATCATAAAACCTTTCTACAACCGTGAATCCATATTGGCTTTGCCACACCTTTTCCTCATTTAGTAACCTGAAAAGCCATTTACTCGACCAGCACTATTTCTAATTTTAAGGTCTCAACCCCTAGACCACCTTGATATTTTAGCCTACGAATTATATCCCACTTATCTAGTCCATACCTTTTTTATGTTCATCACATTGAGAAAGAGTTTGGATATATATGTAATAATTCAATCTTTTATGTACCCATTTGGGTATCTCAAAGAAGAATAACATAAATTTTGGTAGGCTAGCAAGTACAACAATGAGCAGGACAAGAGAACCCCTATAGGAAAGTAACTTGCCCTTCCAACTGCTGAGCTTTTTCTCGAAGCAATCCACAATACCCTTCAATTCCTTATCCAAGTGTTTATACTGATAAGTGGATAAACCGAGATATTGAAGTTGTGATCCATTCTCACAACCAAACAATTGTTGGTACTGGTTCTCAACTTCTTTGACCTTACCAAGGCAGAACAACTCACCTTTGCGAATTTAATCTTAAGGCGTGATAACCGTTCCAATGGAGAGATGATTAGCTTCATATTTTTTTCTCGAATACGCACGAGTGTGCGTATCATATATTGATAGAAGGAAGAGGGGAAGAGCCCCGTCCACAATAATTACATGGCGTTTACACAAGGCGATCCACCTTGCTAGCTAGGGCGGATTACTCACCGTACACCCACCCCTCTACCTCTACGTCTACTCGAAGGATGTTAAGGTCCGCGTGAAGAAAGCCTGCCTGCTTCCATACGACGCCCTCAGCTTGAATTCTTCGTAGCACATGCCGCACGGTCAAGAGGTGATTGGCAGTTTCCTCCTCCTGGTCGCATAGCGGGCAAGCGTCCTGGTGCGGGAGTCCTCGCCGTGCAAGCCTGTCCGAAGTCCACACTCTGCCCATAAGCGCGAGCCACACGAAGAAGCGATACCGCAAGGGGGCCCTCGATGCCCAAGTGAAGGCAGCTGTGGGCGAGACAAGATGTGTGGCAAACCTAGCCGCGTACGCAGATCGGACCGAGAACTGTCCATCCTTCTCCCATGACCAGAGCAGTTGATCCGGCCGCTGTGTCTCCAAGTTTACTCCGTCCACCTGCTCCCAGAGCTGCATGAATTGGCCAAGATCATCCCCGTTCATGTTCGGCCCAACATCTCTTGCCCATGAGGCGTGGAGCATTAACTCCTGCACTGTCCTTGTGTATCTCACCCTCTTGGCCACTTTGGCATATATCTTTGGGGCCAACTCCTGGAGCCGATAACCATTGCACCATCTGTCTTCCCAAAAAAGAGCCATCTTTCCGTCTCCGAGTGCCACTCTTGCCGCTGCCTGGAACAGAGCTCTGGCTTCATCTGGGATGTTGAACTTGAACTCCGCCCACGGTCTGGTAGCATCTGCACGCTGCAGCCATATCCACTTCACTTGCAGCGCAATATTCATCCACTTGAGATTGGTCACTCCCAAACCCCCTGCCCATGTAGGTCGGCATACCGTGTCCCACACTACCGCACACTTGCCTCCACCTGCATCCTCTCTCCCACACCATAGGAAGCTTCTGCAGATTTTCACTAGTGCCTTGATCGTTTTTGCAGGCAGTCCCATGGCAAGCATGGAATGCACCGGTATAGCCGACAGTGCCGACTGAACTAAGATCATCCTGCTGCTCTTGGGTAGTGAGGCCGCCTTCCGAAACGGCAGCCGCGTTGCAACTTGCTGAACCAGGTCCTGGAATTGCGCGGCACCTTGCTTACGAAGAGAGAGAGGCAGGCCCAGGTACCGGCAAGGAAAATTGGCGATCGTGCATCCCAACATATCCGACAGCATCTGCATTTCCTCCTGGGTGCATCTGATCGGTGCTACCTCTTGAGCACTGCGTTGGTTTTCCCTTGAAGAGGAAAGGGTGATGCAGCAAAGTAGCGTAAGTATTTCCCTCAGTTTTTTAGAACCAAGGTATCAATCCAGTAGGAGGCTACGCGCGAGTCCCTCGCACCTACACAGAACAAATAAATCCTCGCAACCAACGCGATAAGGGGTTGTCAATCCCTACACGGTCACTTACGAGAGTGGGATCTGATAGATATGATAGGATAATATTTTTGGTATTTTTGTGATAAAGATGCAAAGTAAAATAAAAGCAAAGTAAAAGGCAACGGAAATAACTAAGTGTTGGAAGATTAATATGATGAAGATAGACCCGGGGGCCATAGGTTTCACTAGTGGCTTCTCTCAAGAGCATAAGTATTTTAATGTAACATCCCAAATTTTCAATTTGGTATGTTATACATAGAACATCATTGCATATCATGTTTTATTGCATTTTGACAAATCCTCGATAAATCCTAAGCAACTCAAGGACCCTCGGAGAGAGTTGGGGATTTTCTCGAATTTTCATATTTGATTTTCATCAATTAATAAGACGAGGATTTTATTTTAATTATTTTCCCTTCGGAAAAATATTTCAATTTAAAAATAAATGAGAGGAGAAAATATGACTTCTCCAAAATAAGTGAAATACTGGAGGAAAAATGTTAAAATCATTATTGGGATTTATTTGGATTTTATTTGCAATTTTTATTGCATTAAAAATATTGCATGTTTTCAAAATATTTATTTTGTGTTAAAAAAATGTTCACCCTATATTTTCTAACTAGACGGGGAAAATTTATTTCATATTTTTCTGATTTTTATTTATTTTTCTGATTTTTATTTATTTTTCTGTAAATTATTTTCCGCGGAACTTATTTAAAAAAAACGCGCGGCGCCCGCTGGGTCGAAGCCCAGTCGAGCGCCGGCCCACCCCCGCGCCCGTCTCCTCCCTGGAGACCGAGCGGACCACGCCACCACCGCCGAGTCCGGCACCCGCACGGCACCCGCCGGCCACCCCCTCCCCCAAGCTACCTCTAGCCCCCCCTTTATATACCCCCCCCCTCTCTCTTCCTCTCATCGCCGCCGCCGCCGCCGCACTCATCGCCGCCGCCGCCGCCCGCACTTGCCCGCCGCCGCCGCCGCACGGGAAGCCGCCGCCCCTCGCCCCCCCCCCCCCCGAGCCCCGCATCCCGCCGCCGAGCCCGGAGCCTCGCCGGAGCCCGCCCGTCGAGGTACTGCCGCACCCCGCCGTTGCCGGTTTTCTTTTTTTAAAAAAAAAAAAACCTTCGTTTAAAAAAAACCCTAGATTGGTTTTTTTTTTGGTTTTATTATTTTGCGAGCGTTCACCGAACCGTTCGTTTTAACGAACGCGTTCGTCGGTTTTTCTCTGTTAACGAACGTCCGTTCTTTAACCGTTCGTCCGTTTTTCTTTTTCGTCGGATTTTTCTGCGATTATCTCAGATTCGATTTCTGATCGAATTTTCGATTCTGTTTAACTTCTCGCTCGTTTATCGGAATCAGGCGATTCAAGCGCCTAGAGTTTCGTCTCGAAATTCTCTTTCCGTTTAACCTACTCAAACAAGTTTTTGCTACAGTAAAATTTGACCTAGATCTAGATTAGTAAACCAAGCTTCTTTCTTTCGCAGTTTGACTTTCGTTGCTTCTTTCGAGTTGATTCTTTTTGCAAACCGGAGTTCTTAAGTTGAACTTTCTGGTTGGATCTTTCATTCGAGTTTTACCTGTGCATTAGATGAGTACTGATTGTATGCTTGTTTGTTTGCGATAGAGTACCCGGAGTGTGCCGCTTGTTATTTCGACTCGTTAGGTTTTGCGGATCATCAGCAAGGCAAGTAACACTTTGATCATACTTTTCATACCCAGTTTTATTGCATTAGATCTATTCCTCAAACATTGCATGATTAGGATCTAATTAAACTGTGGGTACTGGGAAGTAGTTGAGGTAGTACCTATTACCTGTTTTTCTTATCAAACCCTTGGGAGTTACTTCTACGTTGCTATTATATTGCCATGCTATGCTCGTAGACGTGGATTTGGGTTTGAGAGATATTCATGACAGATGTGAGATGTTTATTAATGGTTCAACTTAAGGTGGCAACTAAAACTCACATCTGGGTGGATTGAGGCACCTGGAGAACCCAGTGTTGTCTGTTTGTATAAGGTCCGCCACCCAGGCTCAAAGGGATCATAAGATTATTCATGCTAGAAACTTCTGTGTGCAGCCACAAGCTATTATGGGCTCTAGCATAGCTGAGTAGGTTACAGGATCTCTTGAAGAGGTGGGCTAGCAGATGTAGGGGAAAGTAGGTGTACCGGTCCATCCAGAGTAGAGAGTGATTGTTTCTGAAAGACTGTGTCTCGGTCATCCGTTTCTCAAACATCCTGTAGTGCGAGAATCAAGCGGAGGCGATCGAGTCTTGTGGGGAAAAGTGCGCAAACCTCTGCAGAGTGTACAAACTGATCATGATTAGCCGTGTCCCCGGTTATGGACAACTTGAGTATCTAGTACTTGGATTATCATTTGAATCTCATCACTATGTTACCTTTAATTAATTTTGTTGGGTTAATGATGACACTTAATTGGGATTGAGTTGGAGGTACCTTCTCAATGTTTCACAACCACCATGATAGTTAAATAAAATTTATTCCTTTGAAGTAGGATAAAATTGGCTTTTCGCAAAACTGTAACCATAGAGCTTTCCACCAGCCATATATGCATGTAGTATAGCATTATTATTGTTCATTGCTCTCTATGTGTTACATTGCCAGCATATTCTATGTGCTGACCCATTTTCGGGCTGCAACGTTTCATGTTGCAGACTTTTCAGACGACGAGTAAGGTGCCGTAGGTCGTGGTCTTATACTCAGTGATGCCGCTGGAGTTGATGGACTCACTTATCTTCCAAGTCTTCCGTTGTTATCGTTATTAGATGGCCTTAAGCCATGTTAATCATACTTAATCTCTTTGGAGATATTCGATGTAATAAGTGTGTGATTGCTACTCTGTTATAAATCCTCCATTTGTACTATGCGTGTCAGCATTACTGATCCAGGGATGACACTGGTGCACAGCAGCACAGACCATTTGAGGTCTGGTCGCTACAAAGTTGGTATCAGAGCACACGCTGACTGTAGGACACGACCACTAAGCTTAAGCCCTAGAAAGTTTCTCTCTTCTCATTTCTGACCCCTCTCCTTTTTCTACTCTTTTAGGAATGGCGAATGCAAGGAGCAAGTTCATGCAACCAGATGAAGACACGCCGTTTGGTCGACATTTGAAGGAAGTCACCAAGTACTTGAACATAGGAATACCAAGCATCACCGGAACCTACAACGCCACATTACCTGAAGAGGAGAGCTGGAAGATTCAAGTTATCATCCCAGGAAGGACGTTTGTGCCAGTTACTGAACCCATAAGATTGGTTTTCGAAGCACCAACTTGGAGTTTAGGGAAGAGCATGGCCGCACATATCGCCATGGGACGCATTGGAGAAGTCTACCACCAGGAGCACAAGGATACAATTTATCAGATTTGTGGACGCCGAGACGCGCAATGGGAGATGATCAGAACCAAGAAGGATGGATCAAATGCAGCTTTCATCCAGGAGCAGAACCAACATATTCGCCGCCAGGAGAACCAGATGTGCACGGACAAGGAAGAACTGAAGAAGGCATTAACGAAGATCAAAGAGCTCCAAGAAGAACTCAAGGCTACACGCGAAGATTATTTGGAGGAAATCAACGCACTAGTAGGGAAGAATGACGACCTGGAGAAGAAGATTGGAGTATTCAGGGGAAATCCAGTGCCAAAAGCAGAAATTGACGAATGCACTTGTCCGGATAACTACATCATCATCGACGACACCGACTCGGAACCAAGTGAAGATGACTTTGTTGATGAAGCTGGAGCAGACATCATGGAGTCTTCAACGGATCAGAATTTCTAGTAGACCACCATATCAGTAGTAGTTTTCCCCCATTTAATAGTATAGTTCAAGCACTTTGTAACGCTAGTTAGATCGATTGTTTTGCCTTGTTTGAATTGATTGAGTGATATTGATTGATTTGTCTCATGAGCATATGGGTAGTGCTTTCTCTCTAGACCTCATTCTATTCTTAACTCTCATCTTTTCTAAACCTATCAGATGCCTCCGAGACGCGACCCCGGATTTGTTTTCCCGCCAGAGATCACCCAGTTGATTCAGCAACAGAATGCCCTGATGCAGGCGTTAGTGCAGAACCAAGGCAACAACAACAACAACAACAACAACAACCCACCAGCACCACCTGTTGATCACTTAGCCCGTTTCTTAAGGCTAAACCCGCTGGTGTTTTCCAGTAGCACCGAGCCGATTGTAGCAGATGATTGGCTCCGCAAGGTTGGAAGGGAGTTGACCACTGCAGGATGCACAGATGCGGAAAGAGTGTGATTTGCCGCACACCAGCTTGATGGACCCGCAGCATCATGGTGGGAGAATTATACAGCCACGCACCCTATTGACACTGTCACATGGGACCAGTTTCAGCAAGCTTTCCGTACAGCTCATGTTTCAGCAGGAGCTATGGCTATGAAGAAGCGTGAGTTTCACAACCTACGCCAAGGAGGACGCACCGTAGGCCAGTATGTGGAGGATTTCAGTAAGCTAGCACGTTATGCACCAGATGACGTTGCTACAGATGCTGCCAAGCAGGAGAAATTTTTGGAAGGGCTGAATGATGAATTGAGTATGCAGTTGATGGTAGCAACCTTCAACAACTACCAGGAGCTGGTAGATAGAGCTCTCATGATTGAAGGGAAGCAGCAGCAGATTGAAAACCGCAAGAGGAGGTATGGACAAGGGAAGTACAATTCTGGAGCCCAGCAAAAACCACGATTTACCCCGAAGCCGGGAGGACAGTTTCAGCATACCCATGGAGGAGGTAGTTCGCACAACCATAATGGCTCCAAGAATGGTAATGGGAATGGAGGAGGAAACGGACAGAACCGCACCAACCCATCTATCCCAACCAAGAGAGATCTAAGTCACATTACTTGCTTCAAGTGCCAGAAGACTGGACATTATGCAACTGATTGTCCTGATTCGTGAATAAGTTTAAGATGTCCACCCAAGTTCTCAAAACCCCTATGTTAGTAACCTCGCCAGGAGCAGAGTATATGGCAACCCAAGGATGTTTTCAGATACCATTGGCCATTGGTAGGCATGTTTTCCCCTCAGACCTCATTGTTTTGGAATCGCAAGGTTTGGATGTGATTTTGGGAATGGATTGGCTATCGTTGTATGGAGGAAACATCGATTGTGCCAGCAAGACAATTTTGGTTACCACCCCGGAAGGGAAAAGGATCAAGTATGTATCCCGACATATGCAAAAGAGGACTCAAGTAAATTCCTTATCAGGAGTTGTACAGGAGGAAGTACCAGTGGTGAAGGATTATCCGGATGTATTTCCAGAAGAGTTGCCAGGCATGCCACCAGATAGAGACATTGAGTTCTTGATTGAACTTTTGCCAGGACAGGGCCAATATCTAAGAGACCGTACAGGATGCCCGCAAAGGATTTGGAGGAAATTAAGAAGCAGATCAAGGAGTTACTGGATAAAGGCTATATTCGCCCAAGTTCGTCACCTTGGGGATCACCAGTACTTCTAGTGGAGAAGAAAGATGGATCGCTGAGGATGGTTGTAGATTACCGAGGATTGAATGAAGTGACCATCAAAAACAAGTACCCACTGCCGATGATCAATGATTTGTTTGACCGTCTACAAGGAGCTAAAGTATTTTCCAAGATCGATCTACGATCAGGATACCATCAGTTAAAGATTCGAGAGCAGGATATACCCAAGACGGCGTTTACCACCAGATATGGATTGTATGAGTATACCGTTATGTCATTTGGACTGACTAACGCACCTGCCTATTTCATGAACCTGATGAACAAAGTGTTTATGGAGTTTTTGGATAAGTTCGTCGTGGTGTTCATTGATGATATTTTAATCTTTTCCAAGGATGAAGAAGAGCATGAGGAGCATTTGCGATTGGTACTTGAGAAGCTCAGAGAACATCAGCTATACGCCAAGTTCAGCAAGTGTGAGTTTTGGCTGAAGGAAGTTGGATTCCTTGGACATGTTATTTCTGGAGAAGGAATAGCAGTAGACCCTGCCAAGGTTGACACAGTGACAAGTTGGGAATCACCCACGACAGTTGGAGAAATCTGGAGTTTTCTTGGACTTGCAGGATACTACCGGAGATTTATCGAGAATTTCTCAAGGATTGCTAAGCCCATGACTGAGCTATTGAAGAAGGACACCAAATTCAATTGGACTGAGGAATATGAAGCTAGTTTCCAGGAGTTGAAGAAACGATTGGTTACCTCACCAGTGTTGATTCTGCCAGATCAACGCAAGGACTATGAAGTTTACTGCGACGCTTCTCGTCGAGGACTTGGAGCAGTGCTTATGCAGGAAGGAAGAGTTGTGTCATATGCTTCACGACAACTTAAACCCCATGAGAAGAATTATGCTACGCACGATTTGGAATTAGCAGCCGTGGTGCATGCATTGAAGACATGGAGACATTTTCTCATCGGAAACCATTGTGAGGTGTACACGGATCACAAGAGTTTGAAGTACATTTTCACGCAGAAGGAATTAAATCTCAGACAGCGGAGATGGTTGGAGCTCATTAAAGATTATGATATGAGATTGCATTATCACCCAGGAAAGGCTAACGTAGTAGCAGACGCGTTGAGCCGCAAGAGTCATGTTAACACCCTCATGACAGGAGAGATACCTCAGGAGTTAGCCGAGGACCTTCGCGAGCTATGTTTGGAGATAGTCCCAAGAGGCTATTTAGCGACATTGGAGATTCAGTCTACCTTGATGGAAAAGATCAGAGAAGCTCAGAAGACAGACAAGGAGATTGAAGAGATAAAGGAGAAGATGAGCAAAGGAAAAGCCAAGGGATTTCGTGAGGATGAGCACGATACCTTATTGTTGAGGACCGCGTATATGTGCCAAATGATCCGGAGATCAGGAAGTTGATTTTGCAGGAAGCCCATGATTCACCGTACTCGATTCACCCAGGGAATACCAAGATGTATTTGGATTTGAAGAATACTTTCTGGTGGACCGGAATGAAGAAGGATATTGCAGAGTATGTAGCAGTTTGTGATGTATGTCAGAGAGTGAAGGCAGAGCATCAGAAGCCAGCAGGATTGCTACAACCATTGCCGATACCCGAATGGAAGTGGGATAAAATAGGCATGGATTTTATCACAGGATTACCCAGGACTCGTTCAGGCTATGACTCAATATGGGTTGTAGTCGACCGATTGACGAAAGTGGCTCATTTCATTCCAGTGAAGACCACTTACACCAGTGCTAAGTTGGCAAAGATATACATGACCAGGATCGTATGTTTGCATGGAGTTCCGAGGACCATTGTATCAGACAGAGGAACCCAATTTACCTCGAAGTTTTGGAAGCAGTTACATGAAACATTGGGAACCAGGCTGGAATTTAGTACAGCTTTTCACCCGCAGACAGATGGACAGACCGAGAGAGTCAACCAGATTTTGGAGGACATGTTGAGAGCATGTGCACTAGATTATGGATCTAGTTGGGACGACAATTTACCATATGCAGAGTTTTCTTATAACAACAGTTATCAAACCAGTTTGAAGATGGCCCCTTTCGAAGCTTTGTACGGAAGGAGGTGTAGAACACCGTTGTTATGGGACGAAGTTGGAGACCGTCAGTTTTTTGGACCAGATTTGATCAAGGAGTCTGAACAGAAAGTGAGGTTGATTCGCGATAGGCTCAAGGTAGCCCAGTCCAGGCAGAAGAGTTATGCTGATTCTAAATGAAAGGAGACCGTTCACAGAATCGGAGACAGAGTGTATCTTCGAGTATCACAACTTCGAGGAGTGAAGCGCTTTGGAGTTAAGGGAAAGTTAGCGCCCCGTTTTATCGGACCATACAGAGTTTTGGAGCGTATGGGAGAGGTTGCTTACAAGCTGGAATTGCCCGAAGGATTGTCTGGAGTACATGATGTATTTCACGTTTCGCAGTTGAAGAAGTGCCACGCAGAGATGGCTGAGATACCACTGAGAGATACTGTGCCACTGGAAGCGATTCAGTTGGAAAGTGATTTGACCTATGAGGAGAAACCAGTTAAGATTCTTGAGTATGCCAGCCGAGTTACCCGCAGTAAGGTTATCAAGTTTTGCAAAGTTCAGTGGAGTCACCACACAGAAGATGAAGCCACCTGGGAGCGAGAGGAAGATCTACGGAAAGACCACTCCCACCTGTTTTCTAGCCAACCCGAATCTCGAGGGCGAGATTCATCTCAAGGGGGGTAGGTTTGTAACATCCCAAATTTCCAATTTGGTATGTTATACATAGAACATCATTGCATATCATGTTTTATCACATTTTGACAAATCCTCGATAAATCCTAAGCAACTCAAGGACCCTCGGAGAGAGTTGGGGATTTTCTGGAATTTTCATATTTGATTTTCATCAATTAATAAGACGAGGATTTTATTTTAATTATTTTCCCTCCGGAAAAATATTTCAATTTAAAAATAAATGAGAGGAGAAAATATGACTTCTCCAAAATAAGTGAAATACTGGAGGAAAAATGTTAAAATTATTATTGGGATTTATTTGGATTTTATTTGCAATTTTTATTGCATTAAAAATATTGCATGTTTTCAAAATATTTATTTTGTGTTAAAAAAATGTTCACCCTATTCTAGATTTTCTAACTAGACGGGGAAAATTTATTTCATATTTTTTTGATTTTTATTTATTTTTCTGTAAATTATTTTCCGCGGAACTTATTTTAAAAAAAAACGCGCGACGCCCGCTGGGCCGAAGCCCAGCCGAGCGCCGGCCCACCCCCGCGCCCGTCTCCTCCCTGGAGACCGAGCGGACCACGCCACCGCCGCCGAGTCCGGCACCCGCACGGCACCCGCCGGCCGCCCCCTCCCCCAAGCTACCTCTAGCCCCCCCCTTTATATACCCCCTCTCTCTTCCTCTCATCGCCGCCGCCGCCGCCGCACGGGAAGCCGCCGCCGCCGCCGGGAGCCGCCGCCCCTCGCCCCCCCCCCCCCCGAGCCCCGCACCCCGCCGCCGAGCCCGGAGCCCCGCCGGAGCCTCGCCGGAGCCCGCCCGTCGAGGTACTGCCGCACCCCGCCGTTGCCGGTTTTTTTTTTAAACCCTTCATTTTAAAAAAAACCCCTATATTGGTTTTTTTTCGGTTTTATTATTTTGCGAGCGTTCACCGAACCGTTCGTTTTAACGAACGCGTTCGTCGGTTTTTCTCTGTTAACGAACGTCCATTCTTTAACCGTTCGTCCGTTTTTCTTTTTCATCGGATTTTTCTGCGATTATCTCAGATTCGATTTCTGATCGAATTTTCGAGTCTGTTTAACTTCTCGCTCGTTTATCGGAATCAGGCGATTCAAGCGCCTAGAGTTTCGTCTCGAAATTCTCTTTCCGTTTAACCTACTCAAACAAGTTTTTGCTACAGTAAAATTTGACCTAGATCTAGATTAGTAAACCAAGCTTCTTTCTTTCGCAGTTTGACTTTCGTTGCTTCTTTCGAGTTGATTCTTTTTGCAAATCGGAGTTCTTAAGTTGAACTTTCTGGTTGGATCTTTCATTCGAGTTTTACCTGTGCATTAGATGAGTACTGATTGTATGCTTGTTTGTTTGCAATAGAGTACCCGGAGTGTGCCGCTTGTTATTTCGACTCGTTAGGTTTTGCGGATCACCCGCAAGGCAAGTAACACTTTGATCATACTTTTCATACCCAGTTTTATTGCATTAGATCTATTCCTCAAACATTGCATGATTAGGATCTAATTAAACTGTGGGTACTGGGAAGTAGTTGAGGTAGTACCTATTACCTGTTTTTCTTATCAAACCCTTGGGAGTTACTTCTACGTTGCTATGATATTGCCATGCTATGCTCGTAGACGTGGATTTGGGTTTGAGAGATATTCATGACAGATGTGAGATGTTTATTAATGGTTCAACTTAAGGTGGCAACTAAAACTCACATCTGGGTGGATTGAGGCACCTGGAGAACCCAGTGTTGTCTGTTTGTATAAGGTCCGCCACCCAGGCTCAAAGGGATCATAAGATTATTCATGCTAGAAACTTTCGTGTGCAGCCACAAGCTATTATGGGCTCTAGCATAGCTGAGTAGGTTACAGGATCTCTTGAAGAGGTGGGCTAGCAGATGTAGGGGAAAGTAGGTGTACCGGTCCATCCAGAGTAGAGAGTGATTGTTTCTGAAAGACTGTGTCTCGGTCATCCGTTTCTCAAACATCCTGTAGTGCGAGAATCAAGCGGAGGCGATCGAGTCTTGTGGGGAAAAGTGCGCAAACCTCTGCAGAGTGTACAAACTGATCATGATTAGCCGTGTCCCCGGTTATGGACAACTTGAGTATCTAGTACTTGGATTATCATTTGAATCTCATCACTATGTTACCTTTAATTAATTTTGTTGGGTTAATGATGACACTTAATTGGGATTGAGTTGGAGGTACCTTCTCAATGTTTCACAACCACCATGATAGTTAAATAAAATTTATTCCTTTGAAGTAGGATAAAATTGGCTTTTCGCAAAACTGTAACCATAGAGCTTTCCACCAGCCATATATGCATGTAGTATAGCATTATTATTGTTCATTGCTCTCTATGTGTTACATTGCCAGCATATTCTATGTGCTGACCCGTTTTCGGGCTGCAACGTTTCATGTTGCAGACTTTTCAGACGACGAGTAAGGTGCCGTAGGTCGTGGTCTTATACTCAGTGATGCCGCTGGAGTTGATGGACTCACTTATCTTCCAAGTCTTCCGTTGTTATCGTTATTAGATGGCCTTAAGCCATGTTAATCATACTTAATCTCTTTGGAGATATTCGATGTAATAAGTGTGTGATTGCTACTCTGTTATAAATCCTCCATTTGTACTGTGCGTGTCAGCATTACTGATCCAGGGATGACACTGGTGCACAGCAGCACAGACCATTTGAGGTCTGGTCGCTACATTTACGGTGGGTGAACAAATTATTGTTGAGCAATTGACAGAATTGAGCATAGTTATGAGAATATCTAGGTATGATCATGTATATAGGCATCATGTCCGAGACAAGTAGACCGACTCCTGCCTGCATCTACTACTATTACTCCACACATCGACCGCTATCCAGCATGCATCTAGAGTATTAAGTTCATAAGAACAGAGTAACGTCTTAAGCAAGATGACATGATGTAGAGGGATAAATTCATGCAATATGATAAAAATCCCACCTTGTTATCCTTGATGGCAACAATACTATATGTGCCTTGCTGCCCCTACTGTCACTGGGAAAGGACACCGCAAGATTGAACCCAAAGCTAAGCACTTCTCCCATTGCAAGAAAGATCAATCTAGTAGGACAAACCAAACTGATAATTCGAAGAGACTTGCAAAGATAACCAATCATACATAAAAGAATTCAGAAGATTCAAATATTGTCCATAGATAAACTTGATCATAAACCCATAATTCATCGGTCTCAACAAACACACCGCAAAAGAAGATTACATCGAATAGATCTCGACGAGAGAGGGGGAGAACATTGTATTGAGATCCAAAAAGAGAGACAAAGCCATCTAGCTACGAACTATGGACCCGAAGGTCTGAGGTAAACTACTCACACTTCATCGGAGAGGCTATGGTGTTGATGTAGAAGCCCTCCGTGATGGATGCCCCCTCCGGCGGAGCTCCGGAACAGGCCCCAAGATGGGATCTCGTGGGTACAGAAGGTTGCGGCGGTGGAATTAGGTTTTTGGCTCCGTATCTGATCGTTTCGGGGTACGTAGGTATATATAGGAGGAAGGATTACGTCGGTGGAGCAACAGGGGGCCCACGAGGGTGGAGGGCGCGCCCTAGGGGGGTAGGCGCGCCCCCCTACCTCGTGGCTTCCTCTTTTGTTTCTTGACGTAGGGTCCAAGTCTCCTGGATCATGTTCGTTCCGAAAATCACGTTCCCGAAGGTTTCATTCCGTTTGGACTCCGTTTGATGTTCTTTTTCTCCGAAACTCTGAAATAGGCAAAAAACAGCAATTCTGGGCTGGGCCTCCGGTTAGTAGGTTAGTCCCAAAAATAATATACTCCCTCCGTTCCAAAATATACGTCGTTGGGGACCTTGTTCCGACCAGGTGAAAAGCTGCTAAATGACGTTAATACCCCTGGTCCTAGTCTTCTACCTCCGCCCCGCCCTCCACCTCCGCCTCCGCCCCGCCCTGCCTCCGGCCAGGCGCTCCAGTCCACCTCCATCTGCGTCCTCGCACGCCCAGGCGCTCCTCCTCCACGCCCAGGGGCTCCTCCTGGCCCGCGCGCGCCCAGGTGAAAGCAACCTGGTGCTGGGCTCTTCCTCGCCCGCACCTAGGTTGAGGATCGGCTGCTGCCCAGGTTCATCTCCTCTCTCTGCTGAAACTAACTCCAGGAGATGACTGCAAGCACAAACAATTTGATGATCATAGACTGAAACACTGCAAGCACAAACAATATGATGGTCATCTCCTCTCTCTGTTGTTTAGGATAAAGAAATTTTTTGAATCATAATCTGATTTTAAGATAAAGAAAATTCTGATTCTACTGATGGAGCAATACTGTTTTGAGACCTGTTTAAAATAAACAAAATTCTGAAAGAACCTGCTGTCATCTTGAAGCACAAATCGATTATGTAAATTTTGAAAGAACCTCTGCCATCCTGTTGACACGCCGATTTACTTTAAATAAAATTCTGAAAGAACCTCTGCCTGGAGTACTTAGACTGAAAATGCTGTCATCTGGAGTACACATGTTCTTTTTCTCATTAAAGGATCATCAGAGACAGCTACTGAAAACAGACTTTTTTTTTACCTAAACTGAAAAATCATAGACTGAAAAATGGCTCCTGCTTTTTTTTACCTTCTCAAGTGTGCAACGAATTCCTGCCTTGTCATGCTTTACATCTCCTCCACCTCTCAATAATTTTCCACTAATTTGGAGTACTTTACATTAAGAAAATGCACATCGACAGTTTTAGTTTCCATGAACCAAGTCATGTTGTCATGCATACCGGAAAATTGGTGTGCGTCGATAACCTCCTAGCCCACATTAAGAAAATGTCAGGAAATTGTAGTAGGACACAGCTTGATACAAGTGCTGCAGCAAAGTACTCCTATATATGAAGCCAATTTTAGCTAGATAAACTGCAAGATACACCCATAAGGTCAAAATATGCTTCGTGTATCTGCCTGACCTTATGAACCATCTCCTTTTGAGTAATACACCAATGATATTTTTGGGAGTATATCCAAAAAACATGCTTCACCCATGTTCAAGGAAGACAGGCTGCGGCTGCATAATCACAACAAGCGGATTATCACTGACCTAACTGCAAAATGTTGATCGATCAAAGTTAGCTGACCAATGTGGCAGCCCATAATATTAGCCATGTTCTCTGAAGAACATACATGGCACTTGAACAAAGTGATGGGCATGATGAACTATCTCTGCATCTCATCATGTCTGCTGCTCCTCTTCCTCTATTATAAGAGAAGAAGAGAGAGCAAGTGCTACACTACTCCAGTTAATTTAAATCTAAGGAATTGGTACTGGAAATCAGCTTGCTTACTACTCCTAATTAACTGAAAAAGTTTCAGTTAATACTCTAAAACAAAGTACTCCTGCTGCTGTGCTATACTACTGTTGTCCTCCCTAATTAACAGAAAAGGTTTCAGTTCATTTTAATTAACTGGAAAAGCTTCAGTTAATTTAAATTAACTGAGAAGTTATTTTTACTCCATTTGTATGATCATTTTTGTTTGAAAAGGTTTCATTATTGCAGCTACTGGATTTAGGGCTACTGCTGCACTTGCTACTCCTAATGCAAGCACTCCATTTACAGTACTCCTAATGCTTGGAGTAGTTCAAGCAGTACTGCAGTAAAACTACTCCTAATGCTACAACAGTTAACAGCAAGCAAGTTTATGTAATTAATGCACACTCGAGTACAGTACTTCACTGAATTTCTGCAAATAATTCATGATTGGAGTACTCCAAGATGTCCAGTTAATTACTCCAAGCAAAGTAAGAGTACATGTTCAGAACACTTGCAATATCTTCAGTAAGAGTACATGTTCAGAACAAACACTTGCAATATCTTCAGTAAGAGTACATGTTCAGAACAAACACTTGCAATATCTTCAGTAAGAGTACATGTTCAGAACAAACACTTGCAATATCTTCAGTAAGAGTACATGTTCAGAACAAACACTTGCAATATCTTCAGTAAGAGTACATGTTCAGAACAAACACTTGCAATATCTACTGAAAGAACTTGTTTCCTCCTGCAGATTTTCTTGCATGTTCAGAATCTGGAAATATTCAGAAGCATGTTCAGAACACTTGCATGTACAGAATACTTACTGAAAAATACTGTTAAATGTTGACAAGTTAAATTTTGTTAAATACTCCAAGCAATCTTGTTGGAGTAACTTTGACTATGTACTGTTGGAGTAGCTTTGACTATGTACTGTACAGAGCAAGATGGAGTACTTAACAGAGCAAGATGGAGTAATCCAAGAAACTTAATAGAGCAAGCAAATGTACTCCAAATGGTAGTTCACCAGAGATTTTCAAGTTAAAAACACTCCCAGGGGTAAACAACAATGACACGGACAGAGTAAAGGATGGATGTTGTAAATCCATAAGGGTGGGGGGCGAAGAAGCGAAGGATCCAGCTCTGCCGCTTGCAGATCCGCCGCATATGGCCAGAAAAATCTGACCTTGGCCTCACCATCTTCTCCACGGAACCTACTGAGGTGGTAGCGCGGCAGTGGAATAGAGGAGGGATACAAGGCGTGCGGGAGCAAGGCGGCGGTGGAAGCGACGTGGTGGGGCGCGGTGAGGAAGATGCCGACGGCGGTGGATACGAGAGGAAGAAGGCGAGCGAGGAAGAGGGTGAGTTGTCCGCGACCCGTCAGAGGTGATCTGTTCTTGTCGCGAGCGAGGGCAAATTTGGAAACTCCAGGAATTTCGTAGCCTAAAAAAATTTGACTAGGATTTCGTTTAACGACTTATATTTCGGAACAGTGGGAGTAAAAGTGAATATTAAAGCCCAATAATGTCCAAAACAGAAGATAATATAGCATGGAGCAATCAAAAATTATAGATACGTTGGAGACGTATCAATCGGCAGCGCAGAGCTCTTTTGCCTGTTAACTTTGAGGCCCGAGGCATGCCCGAACAGGTCCAGAATCGCCGAGCAGGCCAGTATGTCTTTCTCCTTGGGCTTCAGAAAAATCATCACATCGTCCGCATACATCGAGATCCGGTGTTTCAAACCAGTCCGTGCTAGTGGGGCCAACAAATCCCTCGCAGTCGCTTGTGCAAACAGCCTCTGAAGCGGTTCCATGCATAGAATGAACAACATGGGCGAAAGTGGGCTTCCTTGTCTTAACCCCTGACAGTTGAAGATTGTTTCTCCGGGTGTACCATTGACCGAGATCTTCGTGGACGAGGTCGCGAGCAAACCACATATCCAAGATATCCACTTCATACCAAAACCCATGTGCGTTAGAACCTCAAGCAAGAACGGCCACTGAACGGAATCAAACACTTTGGAGATGTCCAGTTTGACAAGCACCGTAGGATCCTTTAGAGCTTGCAATCTGCGCGCTGTCCCCTGCACTAACATGAAATTGTTATGCACGGATCGGTCGCGCACGAATGCGCTTTGATGATTGCCCACCAGCAGCAGGAGGTCGTCTGCCAGTCGGGCAACAAGTATCTTGTCAAAGATCTTCACCGCTATGGTTTAGGCTGACAGGTCTGTAATCCTTGATGTCCACTGCTCCCACTTTCTTCGGCAACGGGGTGACCGTAGCCTTATTGATTGCCTGCATACCCGTCATGTTGCCCGCATGGAATTCTCCAAGTGCTCTCATGAAATCGTCCTTGATGATCATCCAACAAGTTGCATAGAACCGGCCTGTGAACCCGTCTGGCCCTGGTGCCTTGTCCAAGGGCATTGCCTTGATGACCCGTTCCACCTCCTGTGCGCAGAAAGGTGCGTCCAAATGCACTAAGTCTCTCGACGGCAACTCCAGCACCCCCAAGTTGATAGTGCTGCTCCTTTCCGCGGCTGATCCCAGCAGCTTCCCATAATATGCATCCACTGCAGCCGCGATGTTGTCCTGCCCTGTGTAGACATGCCCCTCCGAGGTAAGGGACGAGATAAGGTTTTTCCGCTGGCGATGCCTAGCTTGCCATTGGAAGTAAGCCGTGTTGGCCTCCCCATCCTTTAGTTGCAGGATTCTTGATCTCTGGCGGGCGATTGATCTCTGCAGCGAGCACAGTCCCAACAACTTTCTCTTAAGCGTCTTGCATAGCTCAAATTCTGCGTCCGATAGTGCTCTGTTGTCCATTGCCATATCGAGCCGGGCGATCACCTCCAAAGCAATAGATATTTGCAGCCCTACGTTCCCAATCCACCTATCGCTCCACCGTTGCAAGGCCTTTGCAGTGGCCCGCAACTTCTTGTCCAGCACGACGTAGGCATTCCCTTCCGCAACGACCGAATTCCAAGCCACCTCCACTGTCTCAAAGAACCCATCTGCCTTGGGCCAAAACTGCTCAAAACGGAAATGCCCCCCGTACGTGAAATCCGCCTTGAGATCCAAGAGTAGGGGGCAATGATCTGAGATTGCCGATCCCAATGCCGTGAGCAGAGCCGCCGGGTGTAAGTCATCCCAGTAATTAGTGGTGAAGATGTGGTCGATTTTCTCCATGGTTGGCCTTCTCCTCTCATTCAACCAAGTGTAGCTACGCCCATTGAGATACATCTCCTTAAGTTCAAGCATGTTCGTTTTCCTCCGGAACTTAGCCAGCATGTGCCTATTCACCGCGTCATTGTTTTTGTCATGTGGGTTGACTAGTAGGTTGAAATCGCCTGCAATGATCCATGGGCCAGCGTGTAGCTCTCTGATGTCAACAAGTTCCTGCATGAATTCTGTCTTCTCCACGTCCGATTGGGGGCCATACACACCCGTGATCCACCAAGGGCTCCCATTCAGCTGGGAGACGAGTGTTGTTACCGTGTTGGTGGTGTAATGTGGGATCGATAGTTTGACCACCATTTCGTCCCATGCAATCAGGATTCCACCCCGAGTCCCCGCAGCCGGCAAATAGAAGAATTTCTCAAATTTATTCCCGAGACAATGCCTTACAATGTCGAGTGTCATCACCTCAATTTTTGTCTCCTGGAGGCATACAATGGCAGGGTCAGCCGCCACAACCACCTGGTAGATCGTACTCCTCCTTGCGGGCGAGTTTAAACCGCGCACATTCCACACTAAAATTTTGTATGGTTGTGTATCCATGTCGCAATCCTACCTCCACTTGCACCTTCCCCTACTACTGGGCCTCTCCTTCCATCCCCTCTTCCTGCAGGGGGGCGATCGGTGCCTCCCAACCGAACAGGGCAAGGATTGCAGCCACATGTCCATCCGTGAGCGGTTTTGAGAACAGATCCACATAAGCTTGCAGTGCCTCGTCTGTAATCACCTCTGCCTCGTTCGCCAAGAACAGCCTGCGTATGAGTATCTGCTGCTGCTTGGACCCCGCTGACCGTCGGCCCGGCCCCTTGGCCAGTTGCACACTGCGCCGTGGGTTGGAAATAGGCGGACGCTTCTGTCTTGGCCTTTCTTGTAGATGCTGGCGGCACACGATCGCTAGGCCTCACGAGGATTGGGTCCAACGGCTTTTGAACCTGAGCGCAGAACTGATCTACCAGCCGGCGGGCGTCCACTTCCGCGGGCCTGGGTGTAGGCGTGCTTGTGACTTCTTCCTCCTGCCCACGCAAATGACCATCCTCCTCAGAATCTGCCGATAAAGTGACCCGGAATGTGGTCACGCCCGCCCTGCATGGCTGGCATGGCACAGCTAGTTGCAAGTCCCCACGCGTCCCACCGGTAGCCACCTCCGAGAGCACCTGATCTAAATCTGAAACCCCTCGGGATCCGTTCCCACTCGTATTTAGCTTCATATTAATTTCCTTCTGCGTGTCATGTGCCACAAATATAATGGCCCTATTGTAGTTTGGATACCCACCATCCACAGAGCATGGCAAAAGGACAACAACATAACCATCCACTTTGGCCCATGCAATAAGGATCACCAAAATATCAACAACAAGAATCACTAACATATCAACAATGATGTTGAAGAGAATAGGCGACAGAGGGTCACCCACTGCAATTCCTGCCTGGAATACAAATAATGACTGGTATCATTATTTACCTTTTTAACATTAATTACTGACCTTAACACCAATGTTTCCTCACCACAAAAAGTCAGTAAAACATTAACATGCTTCAGCTTAGTGTGACTCCTTATTGGAACAAAAGCGTGATATTATAAAATAGGCTTTATTTTAGCTAGAATAGATGAAAATACCAAAACCTGTTAACATAGTGTAAAAAAATGTTAGCATACTATAAAAAATGTAGACAGCATTAAACAATATTTCTAGCATTTAAAAAATGTCACGTGTTTTCAAAATTGTAAGTGGCATTTCAAAAAAATTTATATAATGTAAGAAATGATCTCTACTTCAGAAAAAATATTTCATACCATTCAATAAAATGTAGGTTGCATTTAAGAAAATTTTCATGCATTTTACAAAAAAATTTAGTTACAATGTAAAAATAAGTTCGCACAGTTTAAAAAATGGTTTGTGTCATTCAAGAAAATGTTTCAACGTATATTTGAGAAATGTTTAGCACGCATTCAAAAAAATATAAATCAAGTAATTGAAGAAATATTAATCATGTATTCGAAAAATATTTTACATGTATAAGAAAATGTACAATTGGAATGAAAAAAGTAAACATATATTTTAAAAATATATAAAATGTATAATATTTTTCCTAATGCATACAAACATTGTATAATGTGTATGAAAAAGGTATAAATGTGTTGAGGAAAAACGAGAAAGTAAACCAATAAGAAAAAATTATACTCAAACCAGAGGCGCTATGGTATTAGCCCGGCCCACTCCGTCACGCCCAGAGGCGAAACTGACTTACGCCTAGGTACGAGCGAGAAATAGCGCTAGGGCACCGAGAGAGCTATATCTCGCTTAAAGCGAGACGGAAGAAGCTCTTGACTGAAGCGGCCGCAGTAATGGGATGGCCCATTAGCGCACCCTTGAAACAAATGAAATACACCAAAAATCGTACTCCCTCCGTTCCATAATATTCATATTCATAGAGAAAATACACTTAAAATGGGATGGCCTATAGATTTTTATAAAAGTCAAACATTACAAACTTTGACCATATTCATAGAGAAAATTAGGTACATCTAGGATACCAAATGCACATCGTTGGATACATCATGAGTTATATTTTCAGAATGTACATGTTTGGTATTGTAAATGTTGACAGTTTTCTCTATACAGATGGTCAAAGTTGGTAAAGTTTGACTTTCACAAAAATCTATAGGCATTACATTGTGGAATGAAGGGAGTACCCAGATAGGGATCGAACTGAGGCCTCCTTGCTGCTGGCTATCGTGCCACTATCAAGTTCGTGGCAGAAGGCACGGCCTACTTGTGGGAAAAGTCCCGTTTTACCACCGGTTTTGGTCTTTTTTATTTTCCTATTTCTTTTTTTTGTCAACGGTTTTCTTTGTTTCTGTTCCCTGAATCATTGGTTTCTTCTGTCTTTCCATTTTTTTCTTCAGTTTTCCTTGTTTGTTTTTCGTTTTCACTACCTCTTTTATTTAATTTATATTTTTTATGTTTTTTTGTTTCATCCACCTTTTTCATTGGGTTACTTTTAAGTAAACATTCAAAGAAATTGTATACACCAGAACTATTTTTAATATACATGTTTAATGTTTTTGAAATACATGATTAACATTTCTCGAAAACTTGGTGCCTACTTTTGCCACACCTTTTTTCATGTCTTTTATATATCAAATACATTTTATAATCCATGTTCAATATTTTTAAAATACAAGTTTAATATTATTCATTTAGATAGTCAACATTCTTCAAAAGCTTGATTATTTTTTTCAAATAAAAGTGTAACATTTTTTGAATATATGATTCACATTTTTTATATACATTCTTAACATTTTAAAATGCTTAATAAACATTTTAAACACAAGAAAAACATTTTTTAATACCTGGTCAATATTTTTTGTATACACATTTAAAATTTTAAAATGTTTGATTAACATTTTTTTAAATACTTGCTCAACATTTTTTGCAAATTCTTCATTAAAAAATTTTACATACACATTGTAATTTTTTATACATTTTTTGTATATATGAGAAAACAAATCTATGTACGCATTTAACATATTTCAAATGTTTAATTAACATTTTTGTCAAATGTTTATGTAACAATGTTTTTCAGTATATTTATTTGGAATATTTGGAAGTATAAGAAGAAGCATAAAATGAAAACAAAAAAGTAAGAAAACCAAGAAAAAAATGAGGCTATGGCCTCACGCGAGTTGTGCCGGCCCAGTATGGGGATCCCTCGGGCGAAGCTGGAATCCATCTCGCGTGAAGTGAGCTATAGCCACGCCCCTGGGGCAGCGCTATGAAGCAATGATACATATTGCTCTAAGCAATCGTTATGGGAGCTCCTAATGACACTCTTTGCGTCAATCGAGCGGGCGCTTGCATCGTCCGGCCCACCAGCGTGGCCGCGCACTCGAAAAAAAAATGGTCACTACTGCTGAACAAATGTTGAAAAAAAAAAAAAATCGAAAAACTTGCAACAAAACAAATTCGAAAAAGTTCATGCATTAGAAAAAAGTTTACGAACTGAAAACAGTTAAAGTTTTTTTTAAAAGAGGTTTCACGAATATGGAAAAAGATCAAGGACATTTAAAAAAGTTCAACAATTTGGAAACAAAACTTCACACATTTGAAAGGGTTCATGGTATTCAAAAAAAGCTGACCAATTTTAAAAGACAACATAAATTTGAAAAAAATAATTTGAAAAGTAGTTTATCAATTTGAAAAATGGTTTACTGATTTTGAAAAAACCTTCATCAATTTTGAAAAAGACGGATTTTTAGTAAAATTTAACCAATTTGTTTTAACATTTTCATCAAAATCGAAACATTTTGTGAATTTTGAAAAATAAAAAAATATAGAAAAGGTAAAGAATACGAAATAAAGAAAAAAGAAAAATAAAAAAAACCAAACAAGACCACGCTATGAGAAAACAAAAAAAAACGGGTGGGAAGCAAAACAGGGAAGAGGTTTCTCCTGCTACATGCTTAGAGGGGCTGGCCTAGTTAACGATTTGCACGGTGGTCACTGAAGGCGCCGAATAGAAAATGTGGCAACAACTAGTTGACGAGCGCTTCTTCAGGAGCCTCGCAACGATCACTTGCGGGTGGGCAGAGAGCGCGCCACTTATCGTGCTCGGCGTGCTTCCTCCGGATTTTCTTTTTCACGCGTTTTAGGCTTTTAAACCGGTTTTTTCAACTTTTTTGTTTTTCACCGTTCTTCCTTAGCTTTCGGACCAAAGCAAAATTTAGAAAAAAATGCACGAAAAAAATGTGTTTTCTTTTTTCTTTTGCTTCCGCGAGAGGCACGGTTTTGCTTCCGCGAGAGGCACGGCCGTGCCTTTCGGAAGCGGAAAAAAACTCTTTTCTGTTTTTTTCTTCCGCAAGAGGCATAGTTGTGCTTTCGCGAGAAGCACGATTGTGCTTTCGCGAGAGGCACGATTGTGTTTTCACGAGAGGCACCGCCGTGCCTCTCGTAAACAGAAAAAATGTGTTTTCTGGTTTTTTCCTTCCGTGAGAAGCACGGTTTTGCTCCCGAGAGAGGCATGGTCGTGCCTCTCGGAAAAGGAAAATACATGTTTTCTGTTTTTCTTCCGTGACAGGGACGGTTTTGCTTCTGCGAGAGGCACGGCCGTGCCTCTCGAAAACAAAAAAAATGTGTTTTCTGTTTTTTTCCTTTCGTAAGGGGCACGATTTTGCTTCCGCGAGAGGAACAGTTGTGATTTTGCGAGAGACACGGTCGTGCCTCTTTCGAAAAGGGAAAAAACCGTGCTTCCAGTTCGTGTTTTTCGTTCGTTTTTTCATATAAAAAAAATCGTCAAAACCTATCTACATGGGATCTAGTTTTCAAGATCTCAATACAAGGAAACGGTGAAAACGATTCGAGATTTGAACGCACGGTTTAGAAGATTAAACACTTGAAATAAACGGATCCACGAAAAAAGGGAAAACTCCCAAGTTGCGACAAGTGGCACACATGCAGCCCGCCACTTGTCACAACCTGGGGAGGTGAGAGTGATCTTTGTAAAGAGTACTCCTCAATTAGTGATTTATAGGAAATGCCCGCGGCGACTATTTCTCGCCTTACGCGAGCCAAGAGCAACCTCTCGCGTCGAGTAAACCGTGTCGAATCGGCCCATTTTGGGGCACGGAGATTGAAGAAAATGGATAAGAAATGGGAAGCCCCAGGAATTGAACCCTGGTCGTGCGGGGAACAACAGCGCTGCTAACCACTGCGCCAGCTTCCAGTTATTGGTTAGTAGCAGGATCATGACCTACTAGATCTGAGCCGGTTTTTCTACGTTCTGTTGACACCAGAATTTGGCATGGTATGAAACGCAATTAAGATTGTCTCAAATGAAAAAGTGATCTACGTGAAAAAGTTATGTATTGTCGACATAAACATCTTTGAAGTTTGGGCCATCACCATCTGATCTCATCTCGAGGGCCGAAAGTTGTGCTCGAAGTACTAGATTTTCTATGCAGAGAACTGTTTGGCCGATTATACCTCCAAGACAGCCTCATATGAGAAAAGTTTATATATGGATTGTCTTCGTCTCATAAAAACGATCGATTTTTTTATATAAAAAGCGTCTCATTCCGAGGTTGTATGCAAAAGTTGGAGCCAATGCACTGTGGACCTATCATGAGTAAAAACTAGCCCGGGACATCACACACCCGTGTGGATGATGTCTGATGGGTAGCGTATCGTGTAAGCGATTCGGCCCTCAAGATGGCATTGAGTCAAAAAACGTTCAACACGAAAGATGTTCGTCTCGTCAGAACGGTTAAATTTGCTTCTCGGCGCATTTCCATCCGAGGTCGTATTTCGCCTGTGAAACACAAAAACCGAACTGCTGTCTCACCCATACCTAATCCGAGTTCGGCTAATATTGGAAGGATTTGAACGAGATTTGGAGTCCTTTTTCTTGTACAGGAAGTCCAGCCGCCTCACAAATAGATGAGAGATGACAGCCGATTGAACAACACACAAACGATCAATTCATCTACCACTTTTTACCTTTACTTTTATCGTCTCCCTTGTTTTTCTTATTCCTCGTTCTTCGTTCGTTCTTCTTGTTGCAGGACGACGAACCTCGAGGCCCTGAGAGCGATCAGGTCGACCTAGGGCAGCCCATAGACGCCGCACGCCCTGACGGGGTCCCTCCTGGGCATGTGGGGTTTCAGGTCTACAAAAGCACCCGCTGGATTGCTTGCGAACCGCGCATCCGGACGGGTCTCATTCGATGTGAGCTGCGGCGCATCACCCCGGCGTCGAGGGTACACAGTGACGTGTTCGTGTGCGAACACGTTCTTTCATTTTTTCTAGTTTTCTGTTATTTTATTTTTCTTCTCTGATTTTTTTTGGTTTTTTTTGTTTTTCATTCTACATTCTTTTATAAAAGATCAATATTTTTTTCAAATACTTTTTAAACATTTATCAAATACTTGTTCAACATTTCTTCAAATACTCGTTCAACATTCCAACTACTTGTTCAACATTTTTTTAAATACTCGTTCAACATTTTTTTCAAATACTCGTTCAACATTTTTTTAAACTTATTTGACATTTTTCATATACTTGTTCAACATTTTAAATACTTATGTTACCAACTTTCAAATAATTTATAAAATAATTTAAAATAATTTTGCAACATTTGTAATACTCATTCAATAATGTAAAATATTGTTTCAACATTTTTCAAATACTCATTCCACAATTTTGTAATACTTATTCAACATTTTCAAATATCCATTCAGCATTTTTCAAATATTTTTTTTGAAAAGTGTTTTTGTAATATATATATATATATATATATATATATATATATATATAAAATTTAATGAATTATAAACAAATAGACTGAGCACGAGCTATAGTCGCGCCCGGAAATGCCAAAAGTTTCAAAGTGGGCCGGGCTATTAGTTGCACCGCATGTTTGCAATTAATGAGAAGGCTCAGGAAGCGTTTATTGAAATCTTTCGGGCCGTGTTTTATTTTCCTCATTTCTCCTTGGGTTTTGTTTCCAATAAGCACTCTTTCCTTCTAGATTTTCCTATTTTTCGCCGTTTCTTTGCTCTTCTTGTTCATTTCATATTTGGTTTTATTATATTTCATGAAATTTAAAATTGTTAAATATCTTGAAAACATAATGAAATTTTATATAAAAATAATAATGTTTTCAAAAAAATTGCTTGTATTTCAAAAGCATATTGAAATTTGAGAATTTTCAAAATTGGGAAAAATGTTTGTGATTTAAAAATATAATAATTTCAAATTGATTAAAAATTTCAAGAGAATGTTCATATTTTTTCCAAAAAATATTCATCCTTTTCTAAAAATTGTTCGTCCTTTCAAAATTGCTCGTGAATTCAAAACTTGTACAAATTTCAAAAATTATTGATTTTTTAATTCACCAGCTTGTTCAAAGTTGGTGAAACTTTTTGAAAATTTTGTACATTTTTTAATTTGATACTATTTTTTGAATTTGTGGCATTTTGGAACAGTTTCTGAATTAATGAATAATTTCCAAAATCAGAAAGACATTCCCAGTTTGTAATTTTTTAAATTTTCGATAACTTGTGAACATATTCCAAATAGAGAAACATATTTTTATTTCATCGTGAACAATTTGTGAATTTGAGAAGCTTTACGGATTCACGAAGGTTATTTGAATTCATGACACTTTTTTTCATTCATGAAAAAACTTGGATTCACAAACATATTGTTCCAAATTCTACAACATTTGTTTTCAAACCCTACTGGAATATTAAAAGACAAGCACTAAATTTGGAAAGAAAACGGAAAGAGAGGAGAAAGAAACGTGCGTGGGGCGCTGCATGTAGTGGCATGTGGTAGATGCACACTTCTTGCCACAAGTTGGGCTTGGGCCATTTTATTAGCAATACGGGAGACCGCTCGATATGGTCTCCCGTATAATAACATGTATTCGAAGAAATATTAATCTTGTATTTGAAAAATATTTAGATATATACTAAAAATGTACAATGTGTTTATGTAAAAAAATAGACATCAAAAGATTTTTTGGAAAAGGTTTTAATCATATATTTGAAAAATGTTAAAGGGTTATAATTTTTTGCCTGATGTATATGAAAATGTCCAATGTATAAATAGAATACATGTGTTGAGGAAAAATAACAAATAATAAAAAGTTAAAATCAAAGAAACAAACAAAAAAACTGAAGAAAACTTATGCAAATAATGAAAACTGATAAGATAAGAAATAAGATAGGTAAAAAAAACTTGAGCTACAGACGTAGTACTATGATGACCCACTCCCTCGCACACAAAGGCCAGACCGAGTTACGTCTTGATACAAGAGGGAAATAGGCCCTGGGCTTGACTATGTGCCACGTGTACTGACTCCTATGTGTGAGGGGCCTGCAGGGAACCGGTACTGAGCCGTCGCAGTACCCAAATGGAATCATCATGCCGACATCATGTTGAATTCACGCATGTGTTTTCTCTTTTTCTTTTTATTTATTACAAAATAACTAAAACATCTATATGGAAAATGGTAAACATGTCTACAAAAGTGCTCCTAGTCTATATGGAAAATGTACAATATATGCAAAAAAAGCAAGATACATGTAAAAAAACTCAATGAAAATTAAAGAAACAAATAAGACCTAAAAACCAGAGAAAAACAAGAAAAAATACAGAGCTAAACTGTGCTACAAGCAGTGTAAAAACCTAAAACAAGCAACAACCAAAAACACACGCTCGGCTAGAGTGTTGTGCCTGCCCGATAGCCTCCCACGGTAGGCGCTTCCTAGTACGTATCGTTACGGGCAACACATAGGAGCGTGCCTATGCCTCTCTTACAGCGAGATGGAAGGCAACCTCGATTGTAGAGAGCTGGTGTCGGACTGGCTCAGTAGGAATTTTGGTTCGCCAACTGACAGCATGCCGATGTCATGCTTATTTTTTCTCCTTTTTTCAAATTTTTATTCTGAAAAAAAACATAAATTTGAAAAATATTAACATGGCCCAAAATATTAGCGCAACTAAAACATATTGATAGTTTCATAAAAATGTTCATGATGATGAAAAATGTTCCTGCATTTCAAGACGGTATGTTATTTTTTCTAATGTGTATAAAATGTAAAAAACAATGGTCCATATAAAAATATTGTGTAACATTAAAAAATGTATGTAAGTTTTAAAATATATTCTCGTCTTTCAGAAATAATATGACATTAAAAAAATATTTACACAATGCAAAAAAATGTTTGCATAGTTTTAAAGAAATACTTATTACCATAAAAAAGTTGAACATGTATTCAAAAAGTGTTCAAAACACGTATTAAAACAAAAATATACATCATGTATATGAAAAATGTGAACATGTATCATAAAAGTATTTCTCGTGTGCACTACAAATGTATATTGTGTACTGAAAAATAGACATGTATTGAACAAAAAAGAAACCAAAGAAAATCACAAAGAAAGAAAGAAAGAAAGAAATGAAAATCAAAGAAAACCAATGCAAAAGAATGAAAATAGTGAATCCTAAGAAGAAAAAGAATAAAGAAAACTGAAAGAAGAAACAAAGAAAATCGAGGAAAGGAAGAAAAAAAAAGTGAGAAAACCGAGAAAAAAACAAACAACATAGAAAAGAGAGAAAATAGAAACCAATAAAACCATGAAAGAAACGAGGAAAGCGTGAAAAGACAAAAAAAAACTACAAAACTATAGAAAACTGATGATGAAACAAAGAAAACAAAAAGAATTAAAGGAAACAAGAAAACGGACCAAAGTAGTACGTGGACCGAGCAGCGGCGAGCGAACGAGCTGCACTAATTTGCTGGTGCATTTGCGCACTTCATATGGATGCTATATTCGCTATGACCGAGATATAGCTTTCGGGGACACAAAACCCTAGCGTTACTGCATGGGTTCCTCGCATATAAAAAAGCTTTGCACGATCTGCCAAGGGATTGCACGACTAAGCCGAGCTCATTACCCTGGATGTACACAATGCCCACACGGCACAACTGTCTACTACAACAAATTTCGTCTGGCTCCAACTAGAGAGAGGCGATGACGGTGACGTGCCTTCGGCTCGATTCAGTGTTTGTGGTTATTGCTAGGTGGTCTACGAATTTAGATTTAACTTTTATTATTTTTTTATGTTCGTTGTACTACCATGATTGAAGATGAATAGATTAGAAGTTTTCCCGCAAACAAAATGCCCACACTGCACGGAGAAATCAAAGTGGCAACCAGGTTTCCTACCGTAGCCGTAGGAGCGGCCCGGTTCCGGTGCAGACTCTATGCGTCGCGATCAGGGCCTTTTTCAAGCAGTTCCATATACTCAATAAGTCGGGAATCAGGACAATTTGGAAGCCGAAACCGGGGCGCTGCCGACACGGCAACTTCAGGGCAGTCGCATAGCAAATTCTCGTGTGCCGAGGTGCGTCGATAGTTCATGTGTGTCACGCTTCATGCGGGAATGCGTTGGGGGGCTGGCAACTCATCTCAAGAGGGCGGCGCTCGGCTCCTGCTGCTTGTCATCGCCCTGTCAATGTGCGGTGTCCCCCTCCGGCGTGACTAAGAGTCAGGTGTTTTTGATGCCTCTATCGAGGTCACCGCGCACACTCCTGTAGGGATCCAATCCGACACACAGACTGCCTTTGATGTAGCCACATCGCCCGCTTTCTGTCGTGCGAAGAAGCCCGTTCACCAAACTTCACTGCTCCAATGTCCTGCTCCATCACCTACACCCACCAGTGAAGTCACCACGACAGATATCTTCGCTGAGCAAGCCGGGTTGGCGTAGGAGACCGAGCTGCTTTGCACTATGCTTCGCGACTGCCTTGCGTGAGTTGGAAGTGTTTTGGAGAGAGCGGAGGCTCCTCTCACCAAACTAGAGGTTGTGTCTGTTGTGTCTTTGCTGCCTGAACTTCAGGTTGGGTCTTATGTTGGGAAGGAAGCAAGTCTCTATGGACATTTCTCCCCTCGTGCTATATCATGTCCGCCGTGGATGCCTGCGCTGATTTCTTTCACTGGGTGTGTAGCTATCGACGAGGTAGTTGCTCCAGTGTTGCAGATTATGCCTAAGCTGCAAGTGCATTGTGGGGAGCCCACTTCACCCCATTTCACTAGTGCTTTCGGAGGAGACAGGGCAGGTGGTGTCAGTGGGGACAAGGTTGATGAGGTAGGTTGATACCTCCTTTTATGATCCAGTATTGAAATAGAAAAGAGTATCCCGCACCTATTTCCCCAGAAGTGACGATGGGTTATCGAACCCACGAAAGGAAGATTCTCTTGAAGCGATGGTCACTAGCAATCTGTTGTCAAAGTGTCAAACCAGCTTTTGACCAGATCAGAAAGCCAATAGTGATTCAAACACTTATAATAAAAAGGTGTACGAGTATGAGATCTTATTCTTACAACCTTGTATTTGCGTTGGGATCAAATGGGATATTAATTGCGCTAGAAGTCACCATCGAGATGTGCTTGTTACGGAAAGAAGTGGAGGATGTGTCCAAATAACATCTTGATCGGCACGAGTCCTGCATCAAGAATCAATTTTCCTATCGCAAGCCCTATCTGTCGCGTGGGGTTCCCTCAATAATTAAGATAATGAACTCAGACAAGAGCTTTGGACGTTTAGTGACTACACCTCATTTTGAAGGAAATATGCCCTAGAGGCAATAATAAAGTTGTTATTTATATTTCCTTATATCATGATAAATGTTTATTATTCATGCTAGAATTGTATTAATCAAAAACTTAGTACATGTGTGAATACATAGACAAACAGAGTGTCCCTAGTATGTCTCTACTAGACTAGCTCGTTAATCAAAGATGGTTAAGTTTCCTAGCCATAGACATGTGTTGTCATTTGATGAACGGGATCACATCATTTAGAGAATGATGTGATGGACAAGACCCATCTTTTAGCTTAGCACTATGATCGTTTATTTATTGCTATTGCTTTCTTCATGACTTATACATGTTCCTATGACTATGAGATTATGCAACTCCCGAATACCGGAGGAACACTTAGTGTGCTATCAAGCGTCACAACGTAACTGGGTGATTATAAAGATGCTCTACAGGTGTCTCCGACGGTGTTTGTTGAGTTGGCATAGATCGAGATTAGGATTTGTCACTCCGATTGTCGGAGAGGTATCTCTGGGCCCTCTCGGTAATGCACGTCACTATAAGCCTTGCAAGCAATGTGACTAATGAGTTAGTTGCAGGATGATGCATTATGGAATGAGTAACGAGACTTGCTGGTAGCGAGATTGAACTAGGTATGATGATACCGACGATCAGATCTCGGGCAAGTAACATACCGATGACAAAGGGAACAACGTATGTTGTTATGCGGTTTTACCGATAAAGATGTTCGTAGAATATGTGGGAGCCAATATGAGCATCCAGGTTCCGCTATTGGTTATTGATCGGAGATGAGTCTCGGTCATGTCTACATAGTTCTCGAACCCGTAGGGTCCGCACGCTTAACGTTCGATGACGATTGGTATTATGAGTTTATGTGATTTGATGTACCGAAGGTTGTTCGGAGTCCCGAATGAGATCACGGACATGACGAGGAGTCTCGAAATGGTCGAGACATAAAGATTGATATATTGGACCATGTTGTTCGAACAGCGGAAGTGTTCCGGAGAGTTTTGGATAAAACCGGAGTGCCGGAGGGTTACCGGAACACCCCCCCGAAAGGTAATGGGCCACCATGGGCCTTAGAGGAGAGAGGGCCGGCCAGGAGGTGGCACGTGCCCCCCAGTCCGAATTGGACAAGGGGTGGGGCGGCGCCCCCCTCCTTCCTTCTCTCCCCTTCCTCCTTCCTTCCCCTCCTTGTTGGACTAGGAAAGGGGGAACCTACTCCTAGTAGGAGTAGGATCCCCCCCTTGGGCGCGCCCCTTGAGGCCGGCCGGCCCCCTCCGTCCCGTCCTTTATATACGGGGGAGGGGCACCCCATAGACACACAAGTTGATTTCTTAGCCGTGTGCGGTGCCCCCTCCACAGTTTTCCACCTCGGTCATATTGTCGTAGTGCTTAGGTGAAGCCCTGCGTCGGTAACTTCATCATCACCGTCACCACGCTGTCGTGCTGACGAAACTCTCCCTCGGCCTCAGCTGGATCTAGAAATCGAGGGACGTCACCGAGCTGAACGTGTGCAGATCGCGGAGGTGCCGTATGTTTGGTACTTGATCGGTTGGATCGCGAAGACGTTCGACTACATCAACCCGTTACTAAACGCTTCCGCTTTCGGTCTACGAGGGTACGCGGACACACTCTCCCCGCTCGTTGCTATGCTTCTCCTAGATAGGTCTTGCGTGATCGTAGGATTTTTTTTGAAATACTACGTTCCCCAACAGTGGCATCCGAGCCAGGTCTATGCGTAGATGTTATATGCATGAGTAGAACACAAAGAGTTGTGGGCGATAATAGACATACTGCTTACCAGCATGTCATACTTTGATTCGGCGATATTGTTGGATGAAGCGGCCCAGACTGACATTACATGACCGCATTCATGAGACTGGTTCTACCGCCGTGCTTTGCACACAGGTGGCTAGTGGGTGTCTGTTTCTCCAACTTTAGTTGAATCGAGTGTGACTACGTGTCGGTGTCAAAACCGGCGGATCTCGGGTAGGGGGTCCCGAACTGTGCGTCTAAGGTCGATGGTAACAGGAGATAGGGGACACGATGTTTACCTAGGTTTGGGCCCTCTCTATGGAGGTAATACCCTACTTCCTGCTTGATTGATCTTGATGGATATGAGTATTACAAGAGTTGATCTGCCATGAGATCGTAATGGCTAAACCCTAGAAGTCTAGCCTGTATGACTATGGTAATGAATATCCCTGTTTCCGGACTAAGTCCTCCGGTTTATATAGACACCGGGGAGATCTAGGGTTACACAAGGTCGGTTACAAGGAAAGGAATCTACATATTCAGTCGCCAAGCTTGCCTTCCACGCCAAGGAGAGTCCCATCCGGACACGGGTGCAGTCTTCGGTCTTTGTATCTTCACAGCCCATCAGTCCGGCCCATGGCTAACAGGCCGGACGCCCAAGGACCCCTTAGTCCAGGACTCCCTCAGTATCCCCTGAACCTGGCTTCAATGACGAGGAGTCCGGCGCGCAGATTTGTATTCGGCACTGCAAGGCGGGTTCCCCTCTTTCCGAATGCTTCACAATGGTCTTTGGATGATCGAGTTTGGCTTGGCAGCACGAGCATCATATATTTCCACAGAGGGCGTAATAATTCATAAGTCCAATCCTCTGGCAACTTTTTACAACATGACATCATATCAGTCCGGTCATTATTTCGAACCGTTGTTTCGCTTGTGGCCCCATGTTCCGAAACGCGGTTGTCATTGACACGTTTTATCCAAGCAGGGATCGTGTCCCCTTATTAAGGGATTCTTTTATCAATACAGACGTGGGTAACCCAACCGTCCTTAGGGTACAACTTCTTGGGAATAGGCAAAGTTTAAGGCCCGGGTGGAGGCGTTCGATATTGACAGCCTTTATAAAGGGGTACAGACCTGTCTTTCTTCTCCACGCTTGCTTCTTCCTCAACCCTTACTACCTCGAGTTCCAACACCCAGGTTTCAATCTCGCGAGCCTCAGTCATGTCCGGACCCAGTCGTCAAGGCCGGTGGGTGGCTTCTTCTGTCACAGAGGAAGATATCGCGAAGCTTCGGGCGGCAAGATATCTGACCGCAGAAATCCTCCATCGGCTTCCCGCGGAAGGGCAGGTTATCCCTACCCCTAGATCCGGCGAGAGGGTCGTGTCCGTTTCCCACTTCCTTCAAGGGTTAGGGTTCGGCCTCAATCCGTTCGTCCGGGGGCTCATGTTCTATTATGGACTTGATTTTCATGATCTCGCCCCGAACTCTGTTCTTCTCATCTCGGCGTTTATCGTCACGTGCGAAGCCTTCCTCCGAACTCCTCCACACTTCGGCTTGTGGCTCAAGACCTTCAATGTGAAACCGCAAGTGATAGAGGGGGAGCAGGCGGAGTGCGGTGGTGCCTCAGTGAGCAAGCTTACCAGCGCGATTTGGCTAAAAGGATCCTTCAAAGAATCTTCCGACTTATGGCAGCAGGAGTGGTTCTATATCACCGAGCCCCGTGGTTCCAAGTGGGCAGTTGCGCCTGCGTTCCGATCCAGCCCCCCAATTCAGCTTGCATCGTGGATCAATAAGGGGTTGGACTGGGGATTAGTTGACGAGGTGGGTACTATGCAAAGTCGCATCCGAAGCCTCATTGAGAAGGATATCAATATTGTCAACGTTATTCAGGTAATGCTAGTCCGCCGGACCCTGCCGTGCCAGCGACGGCCTCTCCGCCTATGGGAGTTTAACCCAGAAGGGCCACAGACTCTTCAGCACTTCCTTGGCACTACACATGAAGGAATGTGGAAACTATTCTTCGGGAGACGAAAACAATGGTCGGGCACCACCGAGGATACCGGCCTAGACTGTAACCATCCGGACAACCCGGTAAGTACTCATCCGCCGAACACCTCATAATCAAATATCCCGTGGTAAGATACTGAGCAAACCATCCTTTTCCAAGGCTGGATAAAGAAAGCGGAACGGATTAGGTGTCCGGCCCCTCTTCCCAAAGACTCAGTAGACCCCGTGTTAACAAGGATGCTGGCACCGGCACCGTACCAGGCGCCGGCAGGGGAGGGCGAGGTGGAGAGTGAGAAGACCCGGGATGACCTCCGTTCCGAAGGTAAATCATATACCGAGTTCGGAGAAATCGACACTTCTTCGCCTGAAGACAAAGGAGAAAGAGAAGCCAGTATCCCTTCTCCATTTAGGAGGAAAAGGGCCGCCTCCAAAGGTTGGGAGGGGCGGTCTCCTAAGAGGGGCAAGATGCCACCGTCGAGCGGCTCGAGTTTGGAAGGCGACGCCATTGAACAGCTCTGAGGACAAGCCCTCAACCAAACCGTAAGTGAATCCGAGGTGCTTTGATAGCATCCCTCTCCTTTCCTGTTACCCGAGAGATACGTAACGTGCCTGCATATTTTTACAGTTCGACACAGAGTTTTTTCGGGCAATCCTCTTCTTCAGGAGATCTCCTCCCATAGATGATGGAAAGCGAGACGCCTCCCCGGACCTCCTCGCCCAATAAGGCGGATGACTCCGAAGTGTCATCTCGGAGGGCTTTTCTTGATCAACAAGCTGTCGAGGGGATGAAGGAGGCAGTACCCAAAGGTGGACCTCCGACCGTCCGGGATTAGGGGCCAATAATGAAGGCCCCGGACTGTCCAGTTTTCAGCCAATTATGATTCTGGAGACGGGTGAACGGGTTCCTTCAAAGGATGGTCGTGCTCCCAGAGCGGCTTCCGGAGACCCGGTGACGCCGGATATATTGCGGGATATGCTGCGAAAAGCTTCTGTCTCGGAGGAACAACGTACCTTGATGGGTACGGTGGTTGAGAAGCACTACAAAAAAAATACACTTCCGTGATGATACATGTTTGTCACAGTAGGTCACGTTTTCTGTCATGCATGTACATCCATGACAAATGTATGACAGAATCAAGATAGTCATACCTGTGCTGTCGTAGAAGTGTTCCATGACATTACCAAAATTATCATCACAGAAGTGTCCACTTCCATGATGATAAATCGCGCGTCACAGAAGTGCTTTCGTCAAGGGTGACCGACACGTGGCATCCACCGTAACGGAACGCCGTTAAGCTATCGGGTCCGGTTTTGGATCCGATAACCCGTTAACAGCCCCGACCAATGGGGATTTTCCACGTGTAAAATCATCATTGGCTGGAGGAAACACGTGTCGGCTCACCACTGGGACAAATGTCATCCACTCATTGGACCCAAAGCGCCTATGATACGTCGACACGTGGCATGGCCCAACAGAGGCCCATATAGGTTAAAAAGGCCGGCCCAGTCAAAGGCTCGTAGTACTTACTCATGTACTAGTGGGTGATGTCTACTACACAACCTTCTTCTTGTAGACGTTGTTGGGCCTCCAAGTGCAGAGGTTTGTAGGACAGTAGCAAATTTCCCTCAAGTGGATGACCTAAGGTTTATCAATCCGTGGGAGGCATAGGATGAAGATGGTCTCTCTCAAGCAACCCTGCAACCAAATAACAAAGAGTCTCTTGTGTCCCCAACACACCCAATACAATGGTAGATTGTATAGGTGCACTAGTTCGGCGAAGAGATGGTGATACAAGTGCAATATGGATGGTAGATATGGGTTTTTGTAGTCTGAATATAAAAACAGCAAGGTAACTAAAGATAAAAGTGAGCGTAAACGGTATTGCAATGCGTTGAAACAAGGCCTAGGGTTCATACTTTCACTAGTGCAAGTTCTTTCAACAATAATAACATAATTGGATCATATAACTATCCCTCAACATGCAACAAAGAGTCACTCCAAAGTCACTAATAGTGGAGAACAAACGAAGAGATTATGGTAGGGTACGAAACCACCTCAAAGTTATTCTTTCCAATCAATCCGTTGGGCTATTCCTATAAGTGTCACAAACACCCCTAGAGTTCGTACTAGAATAACACCTTAAGACACAAATCAACCAAAACCCTAATGTCACCTAGATACTCCAATGTCACCTCCAGTATCCGTGGGTCTGATTATACGATATGCATCACACAATCTCATATTCATCTATTCAACCAACACATAGAACCTCAAAGAGTGCCCCAAAGTTTCTACCGGAGAATCAAGACGAAAACGTGTGCCAACCCCTATGCATAGGTTCATGGGCGGAACCCGCAAATTGATCACCAAAACATACATCAAGTGAATCGTGTGATATCCCATTGTCACCACAGATACGCACGGCAAGACATACATCAAGTGTTCTCAAATCATTAAAGACTCAATCCGAGAAGATTACTTCAAAGGGAAAACTCAATCCATTACAAGAGAGTAGAGGGGGAGAAACATCATAAGATCCAACTATAATAGCAAAGCTCGCGAAACATCAAGATCATGCCAAATCAAGAACACGAGAGAGAGAGAGATCAAACACATAGCTACTGGTACATACCCTCAGCCCCGAGGGTGAACTACTCCCTCCTCGTCATGGAGAGCGTCGGGATGATGAAGATGGCCACCGGTGAGGGATCCCCCTCCGGCAGGGTGTCGGAACAGGGTCCCGATTGGTTTTTGGTGGCTACAGAGGCTTGCGGCGGCGGAACTCCAGATCTATTCTGTTCCCCGATCGTTTTAGGGTATATGGATATATATAGGCGAAAGAAGTACGTCAGGGGAGCCACGAGGGGCCCACGAGGGTGGAGGGCGCGCCCCCCTGCCTCGTGCCTCCCTCGTTGCTTTCTTGACGTGGACTCCAAGTCCTCTGGGTTGCTTTCCTTCCAAAAATAACTTCTCCAGAAGGTTTCATTCCGTTTCGACTCCGTTTGATATTCCTTTTCTTCGAAACACTGAAACAAGGGAAAAAACAGGAACTGGCACTGGGCTCTGGGTCAATAGGTTAGTCCCAAAAATAATATAAAAGTGCATAGTAAAGCCCATAAAACATCCAAGATGGATAATATAATAGCATGAATACTTCATAAATTATAGATACGTTGGAGACATATCAGCATCCCCAAGCTTAATTCCTGCTCGTCCTCGAGTAGGTAAATGATAAAAGAAAGAATTTATGAAGTGTGAATGCTAGCAGGTGCATAAGTTTGATCAATGATAATTTCAATCACCTTTTCTAGCATCATTATATGTCATAACAGTAGCTCAACTCATAGAACTTTACATGATCAAGTAACAAACTATTCACATGTTAAAGTATAGATCATAAACTTTCTTGAAAACTAACAAACTATGTTCTCAGTCATCAAACAATTACAATTCATCTTATTTTCAGGAAGAGTCTATGTCAGAGCTTTGATTCAGCAAACTTCACATACTCAACTATCATTTAGTCTTCCATGATTGCTACCACTCAAAGCATATTTTTAGAACAAATAGTATTCATCGAACACAGAGAAAGATAGGGGCTTAATGTTTCGACTCCCAACCTTTTACCTCAAGGGCAATGTCAACAGTAATAATTCATGCTCAAATATATTTGAATGGCCATATATGCTTAGATCTTTCCATCACATGATGCTTGCCAACTAAAGAGTAGGTTGGAATGAGAATGAATACTATTGACTCTTGCATAAAAGTAAAAGATAGGCCCTTCGCAGAGGGAAGCAGGGATTTGCAAAGGTGCCAGAGCTCGAAGCAAAAACAGAGATGAAAATAATTTTGAGAGGTATGCTTTCATTGTCAACATAACGACCAAGAGTTCCCAATATCTTCCATACTACATACATTATAGGCGGTTCCCAAACAGAAAGGTAAAGATTTTTACTCCCCCTCCACCAACAATCATCAATCCATGGCTTGCCCGAAACAACGGGTGCCTCCAACTAACATCAAACCTGGGGGAGTTTTGTTTGCAATTATTTTTGATTTGATTTTGATCTTTTGATCATGGGACTGGGCATCCCAGTTATCGGCCATTTTCTCGTGAATGATGAGCGGAGTCCACTCATCGTGAGAATAACCCACATAGCATGGAAGATACTGCTAACCCGTAGTTGCTACATGAGCGATTCGGGCATACAAAACAGATTATTATTTGAAGGTTTAGAGTTTGGCACATGCAAATTTACTTGGAACGGCAGGTAAATACCGCATATAGGTAGATATGGTGGACACTCATGGAAGAAACTTGGTTCAAGGAATTTGGATGCACAAGCAGTATTCCCGCTTAGTACAGATATTTTGGCAAGCAAAGGATTATAAATAGCAAGCACCACATGTTAGAGGATCCATAACAATATAACTTCTATACAAATATACCCAAGCATAACTCATTATGTTGTCTTCCTTGTCCAACTTCAACTAATTTGCTCAGGTTTGAAAATAATTAATGGGGCTCACAATCATAGAAGATGTCCAAGATAGTATATTTATATGTGAAATCTCTCTTCCTTCAATATTCTTTCATGAATTGTTCAAGTGACCAATACAATGTTTGCTAACCTCCAATAAATTTACCACCTCTACTTCTTATATGTGAAGGTATTACTCCCCATGGGATAAGCATATGAAACATATATAATTTCAGATTTATGACATTCAATTCATTCAACCATTTACTCATAGGATATAAGTGAAGCACATGAGTAAATGACAAACTACTCCAAAAAGATATAAGTGAAGATCAATGAGTAGTTAAATAATTATGTAGCTATGTGAAGACTCTCTCTCATTTAAGAATTTCAGATCTTGGTAATTTAATCAAGCAGAAAGCAAAACAAAATAAAACGACACTTCAAGGATAGCACTCATCATGTGAAGAAGCAAAAACTTAGGCTCAACCGATACTAACCGATAATTGTTGAAGAAGAAAGGTGGGATGCCTACCGGGGCATCCCCAAGCTTAGATGCTTGAGACTTCTTGAAATATTATCTTGGGGTGCCTTGGGCATCCCCAAGCTTGAACTTTTGCATCTCCTTAATTCCTTTTATATCACTGTTTCCTAAATCTTGAAGGCTTCATCCACAACAAACTCAACAAGAACTCGTGAGATAAGTTAGTATAAACCAATGCAAAAACCTTATCATACCATACTGTAGCAAATCACTAAAATTATTATTCAACATTGCATACTAAATGCCTCTGCATATTTAATACTCCTATCCTCAAATAGAATCATTAAACAAGCAAACATATGCAAACAATGCAAACATAACAGCAATCTGCCAAAACAGTACAGTCTGTAAAGAATGCAAGATTCATCATACTTCCCTAACTCCAAAAATTATGAAAGAAAATTCCCACTGTAGTAAATTCATCAGATCTTATTATGCAAAAGGTTTCAACTTTTTATCACATTCTGACTTTTCTAGGGAATTTTTGCAACAGTGGTAAACTTTCTGTTTTGAAACAGCAACATGTATACTTGCAAAATAAGCATGGTAAAGGCTATCCTTGACATTTTTATTGAAATAAAAGATGCAAAACATTATTCTAAATAAAAGCAAGCAAAGAAAAAGAAAATGAAATGACGCTCCAAGCAAAACACATATCATGTGGTGAATAAAAATATAGCTCCAAGTAAAGTTACCGATGAACGAAGACGAAAGAGGGGATGTCATCCGGGGCATCCCCAAGCTTAGGCTCTTGGGTATCCTTGAGTATTACCTTGGGGTGCCTTGGGCATCCCCAAGCTTAGGCTCTTGCCACTCCTTATTCCATAGTCCATCGAATCTTTACCCAAAACTTGAAAACTTCACAACACAAAACTTAACAGAAAACTCGTAAGCTCCGTTAGCGGAAGAAAACAAAACACCACTTCAAGGTACTGTAATGAACTCATTATTTATTTTTATTGGTGTTAAATCTACTGTATTCCAACTTATCTATGGTTTATAAACTATTTTACTAGCCATAGATTCATCAAAATAAGCAAACAACACACGAAAAACAGAATCTGTCAAAAACATAACAGTCTGTAGTAATCTGTAACTAATGCAAACTTCTGGAACTCCAAAAATTCTAAAATAAATTGGTGGACCTGAGGAATTTGTCTAGTAATCATCTTCAAAAATAATCAACTAAATAGCACTCTCCAGTAAAAAGTTTTAGCTAATCTCGTGAGCGCTAAAGTTTCTGTTTTTTACAGCATGATCATAAAGACTTCACCCAAGTCTTCCCAAAGGTTCTACTTTGCACAAACACTAATTAAAAAAAAACCACATATAAACAGAAGCTAGATGGATTATTTATTCCTAAACAGAACCAAAAATCAATAAACTAAAATAAAATTGGGTTGCCTCCCAACAAGCGCTATCGTTTAACGCCCCTAGCTAGGCATGATGATTTCAATGATGCTCGCATAAAAGATAAGAGTTGAAACATAAAAAGAGCATCATGAAGAATATGACTAGCACATTTAAGCCTAACCCACTTCCTATGCATAGGGATTTTGTGAGAAAACAACTTATGGGAACAATAATCAACTAGCCTAGGAAGGCAAAACAAGCATAACTTCAAAACTTTAAGCACATAGAGAGGAAACTTGATATTATTGCAATTCCTACAAGCATATGTTCCTTCCTCATAATAATTTTCAGTAGCATCATGAATGAATTCAACAATATAACCAGCACCTAAAGCATTCTTTTCATGATCTACTTGCATAGAAATTTTACTACTCTCCACATGAGCAAATTTATTCTCATCAATAGTAGTGGGAGCAAACTCAACAAAATAACTATCATGTGAAGCATAATCCAATTGAAAATTAAAATCATGATGACAAGTTTCATGGTTATCTTTATTCTTTATAGCATATGTGTCATCACAATAATCATCATAAATAGGAGGCATGATTTCATCATAATAAATTTGCTTATCAAAACTTGGGGGACTAAACATATCATCTTCATCAAACATAGTATCCCCAAGCTTGTGGCTTTGCATATCATTAGCATCATGGATATTCAAGGAATTCATACTAACAACATTGCAATCATGCTCATCATTCAAATATTTAGTGCCAAACATTCTAATGCATTCTTCTTCTAACACTTGAGCACAATTATCGGAATCCTTATTTTCATGAAAGACATTAAAAAGATGAAGCATATGAGGCACTCTCAATTCCATTTTTTTGTAGTTTTCTTTTATAAAATAAACTAGTGATAAAACAAGAAACTAAAAGATTCGATTGCAAGATCTAAAGATATACCTTCAAGCACTCACCTCCCCGGCAACGGCGCCAGAAAAGAGCTTAGTTGACGGGGTGTGAGTGCCGCTTACCTAGCCTCCCCAGCAACGGCGCCAGAAACTGCTTGATGTCTACTACACAACCTTCTTCTTGTAGACGTTGTTGGGCCTCAAAGTGCAGTGGTTTGTAGGACAGCAGCAAATTTCCCTCAAGTGGATGACCTAAGGTTTATCAATCCATGGGAGGCGTAGGATGAAGATGATCTCTCTCAAGCAACCCTGCAACCAAATAACAAAGAGTCTCTTGTGTCCCCAACACACCCAATACAATGGTAAATTGTATAGGTGCACTAGTTCGGCGAAGAGATGGTGATACAAGTGCAATATGGATGGTAGATATGGGTTTTTGTAATCTGAAAATATAAAAACAGCAAGGTAACTAAAGATAAAAGTGAGCGTAAACGGTATTGCAATGCGTTGAAACAAGGCCTAGGGTTCATACTTTCACTAGTGCAAGTTCTCTCAACAATAATAACATAATTGGATCATATAACTATCCCTCAACATGCAACAAAGAGTCACTCCAAAGTCACTAATAGTGGAGAACAAACGAAGAGATTATGGTAGGGTACGAAACCACCTCAAAGTTATTCTTTCCAATCAATCCGTTGGGCTATTCCTATAAGTGTCACAAACAGCCCTAGAGTTCGTACTAGAATAACACCTTAAGACACAAATCAACCAAAACCCTAATGTCACCTAGATACTCCAATGTCACCTCAAGTATCAGTGGGTATGACTATACGATATGCATCACACAATCTCATATTCATCTATTCAACCAACACATAGAACCTCAAAGAGTGCCCCAAAGTTTCTACCGGAGAATCAAGACGAAAATGTGTGCCAACCCCTATGCATAGGTTCATGGGCGGAACCCGCAAGTTGATCACCAAAACATACATCAAGTGAATCACGTGATATCCCATTGTCACCACAGATACGCACGGCAAGACATACATCAAGTGTTCTCAAAACATTAAAGACTCAATCCGATAAGATTACTTCAAAGGGAAAACTCAATCCATTACAAGAGAGTAGAGGGGGAGAAACATCATAAGATCCAACTATAATAGCAAAGCTCGCGATACATCAAGATCATGCCAAATCAAGAACACGAGAGAGAGAGATCAAACACATAGCTACTGGTACATACCCTCAGCCCCGAGGGTGAACTACTCCCTCCTCGTCATGGAGAGCGCCGGGATGATGAAGATGGCCACGGTGAGGGATCCCTCCTCTGGCAGGGTGCCGGAACAGGGTCCCGATTGGTTTTTCGTGGCTACAGAGGCTTGCGGCGGCGGAACTCCAGATCTATTATGTTCCCCGATCGTTTTAGGGTATATGGATATATATAGGCGGAAGAAGTACATTAGGGGAGCCACGAGAGTGGAGGGCGCGCCCAGGGGGGTGGGCGCGCCCCCCTACCTCGTGCCTCCCTCGTTGCTTTCTTGACGTGGACTCCAAGTCCTCTGGGTTGCTTTCCTTCCAAAAATAACTTCTCCAGAAGGTTTCATTCCGTTTCGACTCCGTTTGATATTCCTTTTCTTCGAAACACTGAAACAAGGGAAAAAACAGGAACTGGCACTGGCTCGGGGTCAATAGGTTAGTCCCAAAAATAATATAAAAGTGCATAGTAAAGCCCATAAAACATCCAAGATGGATAATATAATAGCATTAATACTTCATAAATTATAGATACGTTGGAGACGTATCAGCATCCCCAAGCTTAATTCCTGCTCGTCCTCGAGTAGGTAAATGATAAAAGAAATAATTTATGAAGTGTGAATGCTAGCAGGTGCATAAGTTTGATCAATGGTAATTTCAATCACCTTTTCTAGCATCATTATATGTCATAACAGTAGCTCAACTCATAGAACTTTGCATGATCAAGTAACAAACTATTCACATGTTAAAGTATAGATCATAAACTTTCTTGAAAACTAACAAACTATGTTCTCAGTCATCAAACAATTACAATTCATCTTATTTTCAGGAAGAGTCTATGTCAGAGCTTTGATTCAGCAAACTTCACATACTCAACTATCATTTAGTCTTCCATGATTGCTACCACTCAAAGCATATTTTTAGAAAAAATAGTATTCATCCAACACAGAGAAAGATAGGGGCTTAAGGTTTCGACTCCCAACCTTTTACCTCAAGGGTAATGTCAACAGTAAAAATTCATGCTCAAATATATTTGAATGGCCATATATGCTTAGATCTCTCCATCACATGATGCTTGCCAACTAAAGAGTAGGTTGGAATGAGAAGGAATACTATTGACTCTTGCATAAAAGTAAAAGATAGGCCCTTCGCAGAGGGAAGCAGGGATTTGCAAAGGTGCCAGAGCTCGAAGCAAAAACAGAGATGAAAATAATTTTGAGAGGTATGCTTTCATTGTCAACATAACGACCAAGAGTTCCCAATATCTTCCATACAGCCCTAGAGTTCGTACTAGAATAACAGGAACTGGCACTGAGAGGTATGCTTCCTTTTCTTTGAAACACTGAAACAAGGGAAAAAACAGGAACTGGCACTGGGCTCTGGGTCAATAGGTTAGTCCCAAAAATAATATAAAAGTGCATAGTAAAGCCCATAAAACATCCAAGATGAATAATATAATAGCGTGAATACTTAATAAATTATAGATACGTTGGAGACGTATCAGTGGACTAGCCCAATAACGGCCTGCTTAATAAAGGCCCATTTACGGCCCGAAGCCAGATCTGGGCCGTTAATTGTTGGCCTAATATTTGGGCCCATTTACGGCCCGAAGCCAGATCTGGCCCGCTAATTGTTCGCCGAATATTTGGGCCCAATTACAGTCCAGTGACTTTCGGCCTGTTAGAGGCCCGATGTAGACATGGGCCCATTTCAGCCCGGTGTGACTTTCGGCCTGGGAATGGCCCGTGCTGCCCATGGACCATATATGGTCCGACAGGACATCGGGCCCACTAACGGCCCGTGATAAAGGTGGCAACAGTTAAGCCCAACATGACTTTGGGCATGTTAAAGGCCTGTCGCATAATTCGGCCCGTTGATGTCTGTACTAAGCTTTCGGCCTCTTAAAGGCCCATGATATCAGTGGGCTAACTAAGGCCCGAGATATGTTTCGGCCTGGTAACTGCCCGTGATATAACTGGGCCCAAAAAGGCCCTGTCTACACTTCAGCCTGCTGAAGGCCCGTCGACGACTAGTGAAAATTGGGGCCCAATATGCATTTCAGCCTGCTAAAGGCCCATGGTTTCATCTGGGCCATAACAGGCCAGTACAATATTCAGCCTGTTAATGGCCCAATGCTACCTGGGCCAAACTAAGAGCTGGGTCCACAAAAGGCCCAACTAAAATATAGGCCGGTGTAAGTTGCGGGCCTCGCGCAAAGTGTGAAGGCCCCAATGATTCGGGCCCAAGAAAGATGCAGGCCGGCCCAATTGTGGCCCGCTAAACACCAGACCCGTTAGAGGCGAATGTTTCGGCCCGGTCGACTACATCTGATTTTTTTCAGATAGCGAATGATGGCAGTAACTAGTAAGAATTAAGAACAAACCTACTCTACACAATAAAGAAATTACGGCATAGTAACTAAGAATAAACCTGCACTATATAATAAAGGATTTATGGTATATTACATCCACTGGGCATGGAAGTTCGCCACCAGTGATCATAACGCGCAACGAAGAAGCAGATTACAAAAACTGGGCACCACTGCAGCGTAACAAAATAATACTAAACCGAGACCACTTCCATGACAGTTCAAGAAAGGTTAGCCTTGCGCGGGAACTGTTGCGCAAGCTGCTGAGCAAGGATGTGAGATTGGCCTAGCATGTCGGACATAGCTTCCAGGTGTAGCTGTTTAGCGATGAGGTTCTCATTGGTGTTCTTCGCAATCTTTCTTAGAGATAGGACTTCAAGTCGAAGTTGAGTTGCAGAATGCCTTTCTGCTAGAACTTGGGACTGAAGAAGTCAAACTGATTCAGACAATGAATCCTGTGAGCTTGTGTGACTGCTAGTCTCGAGTAACTTGAACACTGCATCAAGACAAGACTTTGGGATTGTCTCGCTATCTTCAAGATGTTTTGCCTTCTTTGCTGCAATATATGTTGAGTTTGTCTCACAGCCTTCAGCAGACTTGTGCATGCCATCAGGCATATCAGCCTGAAACAAAGCAAAGAGATGACAGGTTTTGCACGTGTAGAAACAAAGATGATAACTGTGCTGTCAATTCCATCCAATTTCAAATTAGAAAATAAAGAGTAAGTTCAAAATATCAATAGCATAATTTGGCATTGTTCATAATGCGGGGAGCTTCACCACACTACTAGATTACCATGTCAACATAACAAGTATAGATGAAGGGCAAAGAAAATCATTGTATCTATTTTGGTTAATGTGCATGGCATGTTGTTCATATCATCAGCCACATCAGTAAGATAAAACAGGAGATGACAAGGTGCAAACGTGGGCTGCTTCACCACACACTGATTATAGATCCACAAAAACAAGCATACATATAGGGAGTATTGAGTAATGTGCATGATATGAATAAGGAATTTGGTTTTACAAGTAAAACTTAGAACTTACGGTTCTTGCGAACATGCATTTTGGTAGAAACAGCAAACTAAACATCAGTAAACGATAGGGAGTATGAGCAAATTAAATAGCAGTTGAGGTTAAAGGCTTTAGAAGGACTGACTTACATTAACAGTTAACACCGGCTTTATAATGCCCTTCTCCATGTCAAGGGAAGGATAACTCATGAATTTCAGCACAAAATCTTCTTCATAAGCATTGCCTGTACTCTACATTTTGTAGAGAGTAATTATAGATATGATAATACTGGAAGGGATAGAGGATAATGAAGATAAGATGCAGATTGATGCTACATAATCAACTGCCAATCCCTGGAAGTACAAGCATTACAGGACAAAATGTAGTGACAAGAGCAATGGGCTACACTTCTGCACTGGCATTGTCTGTGTATTCTACTTTTTGGTAAGATTAAATATAGATCTGATCTTTTTTAGTAAATGGTGGGCGAGGGAGATAAGATGCAGAATGCTACACAATGAACCAATCCCTTTTTCCATAATACAAGAGTGTTTTGAACACTGGTGTACTATACAAAACGTTCTTATATTATGGGACGGAGGGAGTAGCTGTTAATGTAAGTACAGTGATAGACGACGTTCAGTCCTTACAAGAGGACTGCAGAGCTAAACCTCTTCAAAAGCATTGGGTTGATTCTAAATTTATGTAAGAGTCCATACGGATCTTATAATGTCCACCAAATGGATGATAACGAGGCTAACATGTGCAGTGATGCTACATAATCAAACAACTATGAAAGTAAGTATGGTCATATAGGGCAAAAGGTACTCACAAGAGCAATGCAGTGTGCAGTATAGTTGCGAGATTCTGTGGTCCCTTGAGAATGAATGTTCTTCTGCTAACAGTTTTCGTACAAGTGAGACGTTAAGGCAAATGCAGAAATGTAGTTCAAATTGTGACGTGATATCATAGATAGTACCTTACGCTGCAGCCGAGACCAATGTGTAACAAGATTATTCCAGTCACCGTCGGATAAATGTAGCACCGGAGACTTTACAGAAATTTCGTTTAGAGGCTTGCCATCGAAGTGCGCTTGCCTCAGGTAGGAACGATACTTCATCAACGAGTGCTTGAAAAGCGCAACCAACCCTTGCTCGTCTTCACAATCCAGTTTGGTCCTCGCCTATTTAAAAGAATGAAATCTTGTGTCTTCTGTCAGCAGAAATATATGCAGCAATGACCATGAATAACATTAGTACATTGCTTACGCGTAAGTTGTGGAGGAAGACTGGAAATTGTTCTGTGTCTGCGCTATAATCTTTCCATGAAGGAAAGATGCGCACAAAGTTCCTGACAACAATATAAGCTTTGTCTTCTAAACTGGGAAGAAATGGAATAGGGGTCCTATTTGCTGCAATTGGGGCTCTCTCTGGTTCGAGAAGGGATTTGGCAACTGGATTTGGTGTACTCTTTGCTGGAATGGGGGTTTTGCATCATAGTGCTGGTGCTATGTCAACTGGCATAATCATAATGTTTGCTGCAGTTGGGGTCTGCTGAGTTGGGGCATCAAAAATGACCAGTGTAGTAGGTCTAGAGTCTGCTAGAGTTGGGGTGTTTTGTGGGTCAGGTGATATTGCAACTACACCTAATGGGCTATTTGATTTATTAGGTGCCACTACCTTTTCCAAATACTTTGCTTGTGCTCCTCCACGATCAGCAATCGCCCTCTTCCTTTTGAACATCTGATACACAAGAACAACATTTGAATGGATAAATATGGTATGATGACAGATGGAATATGTACTGAAAATGGATCGGCAGGGCGTATTCACATACACGATGTGTAAACTAAGCTAATGGCAGTTCAACAAAGTAGAAGCAATGCAAAGCATCAGTTGCAAGATATGTGCGACAAATATAACCTTGGAAAGTTAGAGCAAGCACCTTGATGGGTGAATAAGATAGGGCATCTTCCTCTAACTCCTCCACTAGGGAGCTACATTGACTTAGGTCTCCCTCTAGCTCAGAATCACTGTTAGGATCATATTCTGAGCATGAATCTGTAGGTGGAGAGCATTTGCATTGCATTGCATCCAGACTTGATTTCAGTCCCTTAATGCCAAGTTTGACAGCCATGGCATTGTTCTGCTTTATTCTCTTCATGCGCGCAAGCTCATAATCATTATGATGCTGTTCAGAATCTGAGATTCATGAAAACATAAAAAGTAGTCAGATTATCTATGGAATGCATTGCGGATTCAACTCGAAGAGTGTCTCCCTATAAACCCCTGCATATGCAAAGTTCACCCCCCAACCATGCTGACCAGACCACACACAGAAATACAAACCCCTTATGTCTCTATAACAGGCAGACACACATTTCAAAACTGAAGTAGGAACATTAGAATCATATGAAATTCGTATTTGAACAAATAAACTAAGGAATTATGAGTGGCATAATGTTTAGCTTCAAGGGTGGAGTGTTGGTAGTGCGACACAAAGCAAGTAGGCAGATTGTATTCCATGTAAAAGATCGAAGCCTATGTAAAAGCTGGAAATGACACTTTCTTTCTATACAATGCAGTGTTCATTGCCCACACATGATGCAAGAGATCACATAGAGAAATACTATTCACTCATGTCTACAGTTGCAGTATTTAGAAACAGGGTGGTCCACCCTAAAAGAATATTGACAACAAATATGACAAGGCAAGCATAGATGTAGTGAATCAATCATTTACTTGTGAGCTTACTAGGACAAGTATGCAAAATTGTAACTGCAGTAAGAGACCGTCCAAAATCTGAATCAAGAAGTTTGTCTAGCACTTATTGTTTGCAACTAATCGACGTGAATAATTGGATATTATATCGAATGAGTAAGAAAGACAAGTAAAATTGTCAACAAACCTGGCTTACAGTAGTAATCTGGGTCAATGTCACTACGACCAACAATCCAGAATGACTAGTGTCTGTTCCTAGGGCCGGAATTTTGAAAACCCTGTGAACTTTACAGGTACTAAAGATTACTGAAATACATCTGAACCATTAAGTGTAGGTAGCATTGAGCACACAACAAACCCTAATGACAGTCCTGCGTAATGAGTAATGAATCAATTAGGAAATGGGTGATGAGGAGTGTCTGCTGAGTGTTGAGGACTTATCTCAGGATAAATCGGGTTGGCTTAGTGGGTGCTGCACGCCTGAGCCCTGAACGGACGCTGTTGGGCTCCTGACCTCCTGTTAGTCCGGCGTCTCCTCCTAGAGTCATGCCGTCCGGTGACGGCAAGTCGCCGGCGAGGCAGGCGGCTGGGGGCGAGTAGAGATCGGAAGCACGCAGTAGAACAGAGGGGAATCGGGGCCTGGGATGACCCAAAATCCCAGGGTAGGCCGGCCCACCGTGGGCACCCTGTAGAGATACACACCCGAGCGACGAACATGCATTTTCGAAACTAATTTAGGAACATTTAGCTGACCAATTAAATGAATTTGTTTTAATAATATCAGATTCGTATTTGAACAACTAAGCTTGTTTAGCTTGTTGGGTCGAGCAGTGCTATTATGACACGAAGCACGTATTCTGATCGTATAGTGATCATAAAAGGGGGAAACCAGAGAAATGATATTTAGCGGCCATTGTTTGCTTCGAACTAAGAACAAAATTCTAAGAGCTGAAAAGAAAGTAGAGTAACCAAGTTAAGATCTATTTTCTAGTTGAGATCAAAAAGTTGAGGAGATATGAAGTACCACCTCTCTTGCGGCGCCGTGCAGGCATCGGGGGTGCGATGGCTGTCGGTGGCGTTGAAGCAGATCTGTGACGGTAGACGGGTGCATCGGGGGATAAGTCCCGTTGCGGTGGAAGAGAAGGTCGTGTGAGCGGCCCCGGCAAAGAGGACGACGGCGCCGATGAAGCGAGAGGACGTGATGCAAGGCTCTTGGTCCGTCGCCGTGGATGAGAAACGTCCATCTCTAGCAGTGGACGACGCGGTCTTGGTAGGCGCTCCGGCATGGTGGAGGATGGTGGCGATGGATGTGGTGGAGGACGGCGGCGATGTATGTGGTGGAGGACGGCGGCGATGGATGGGGTGGCGGACGGAGGCTGGTGTGGGGATGGTGTTCTAGCGCAGACGGTGTATGAATGGGAAAATGGAGGGCGAGGTATGGGGAACCATGTTTTTGGGATGCGCCTGTCTGAAATATGGGAAAGTTACGAACTTAGCCCCCGTTTAAAATTTGGGCATCTCGTCGGTTGGGGATACGACAGTAATCTCGCATCTCGCCAATATTTGCCCAGAGCGATTTCGGGCGAGGAGAGGGTGGTTGGCACCCATGGTTGGCGCCCACGGTGTATGAACCGGCCTGACAGGTAGGGCGGTTGTGTCACGTCTGAGTGAAGTTACAAACCTGCCCCTATTGAAAATATTTGCCTACATCGATTTCGGCCGAGTCGAGTTTGTTTTGCCGCCCACCGTGTATGAATGGGGAAATGGAGGGAGAAATAGAGGTCTTTCGGACGAGCTTGAATCAAATGTGTTTTGCCGCCCATGTTTGGCGCCCACCGTGTCGGAATGGGCTCAGAGGCGGTCATGTCACGTCTAATTGATGTTACTATCCTACCCCTATTTAGGGCAGTGGAAATCGGGCCGATGGATTGTCCGTGTAATGGGTAGACAGTAATTTCTATCTCCCAAACACTTGGCTTCGGGCAGCCGACGTGGGAGTGGACATTTTGCCGCTTCTTTCGAATTTTGGGACAATAAGCATCCACGTTTACCCTGGCAACTAAATTCGAATCCATTTTGTATTCCTATACGAATCTTTATAAATCATTCTATGTGTTTTTATATATCTTCAAAAGGACGACAAAGATGTATTCCACTGTCATATATGAATATGGTTTACAAATGCCGATACTCAAATTCTGAAGCTAGAATCCAGTTTAAGGTGAATTCGAATATTTGGAACACTTCATGTCCAACTCAAATGTCACACGCAACATAATGTGTACTCCCATTTAGATATGTACACAACCGATGTATCAAGATTCAAATACCGAGTCAATCAACCAAGAATGTACAGAACTAATAGACATATAAACACTTATAGAGTATATGGATCAATAATATCATCTAACATACATAAGCCAGGCCGCTGTACTTTTCTTTGCTACAACAGCATCCTTTTTTAGCCAAGCTACTACAACATCTTGGCCCTGTAGCGACCAGACCTCAAATGGCCTGTGCTGCTGTGCACCAGTGTCATCCCTGGATCAGTAATGCTGACACGCACAGTACAAATGGAGGATTTATAACAGAGTAGCAATCACACACTTATTACATCGAATATCTCCAAAGAGATTAAGTATGATAAACATGGCTTAAGGCCATCTAATAACGATAACAGCGGAAGACTTGGAAGAATAGTGAGTCCATCAACTCCAGCGGCATCACTGAGTATAAGACCACGACCTAAGGCACCTTACTCGTTGTCTGAAAAGTCTGCAACATGAAACGTTGCAGCCCGGAAACGGGTCAGCACATAGAATATGCTGGCAAAGCAACACATAGAGAGCAATGAACAATGATAAGGCTATACTATATGCATATATGGCTGGTGGAAAGGCTCTATGGTTATAGTTTTTGCGAAAAGCCAATTTTATCCTACATCAAAGGAATAAATTTTATTTAACTATCATGGTGGTTGAAACATTGAGAAGGTACCTCCAACTCAATCCCAATTAAGTAACATCATTAACCCAACAAAATTAATTATAAGTATCACGGTGATGAGAATCAAATGATAATCCAGGTACTAGATACTCAAGTTGTCCATAACCGGGGACACGGCTAATCATGATCAGTTTGTACACTCTGCAGAGGTTTGTGCACTTTTCCCCACAAGACTCGATCGCCTCCGCTTGATTCTCGCACTGCCTGATGTTTGAGAAACGGATGACCGAGACACAGTCTTTCAGAAACAGTCACTCTCTACTCTGGATGGACCGGTACACCTACTTTCCCCTACATCTGCTAGTCCACCTCTTCAAGAGATCCTGTAACCTACTCAGCTATGCTAGAGTCCATAATAGCTTGCGGCTGCATACGGAAGTTTCTAGCATGAATAATCTTATGATCCCTTTGAGCCTGGGTGGCGGTCCTTATACATACAGACAACACTGGGTTCTCCAGGTGCCTCAATCCACCCAGATGTGAGTTTTTAGTTGCCACCTTAAGTTAAACCATTATTAACAATCTCACATCTGTCATGAATGTCTCTCAAACCCAATCCACGTCTACGAGCATAGCATGGCATTGATAAAAGCAACGTAGAAGTAACTCCCAAGGGTTTGATAAATAAAACAGGTAATAGGTACTACCTCAACTACTTCCCAATACCCACAGTTTAATTAGATCCTAATCATGCAATGTGTTTGAGGAAATAGATCTAATGCAATAAAACTGGGTATGAACGGGGTATGATCAAAGTGTTACTTGCCTTGTTGATGATCCGCAAAACCTAGCGAGTCGAAGTAACAAGCGGCACACGCCGGGTACTCTATCGCAAACAAACAAGCATACAATCAGTACTCATCTAATGCATAGGTAAAATCGAAAGAAAGATCCAACCAGAAAGTTCAACTTAAGAACTCCGGTTTGCAAAAAGAATCAACTCGAAAGAAACAACGAAAGTCAAACGGCGAAACAAAGAAACTTCGTTTGCTAATCTGGATCTAGGTCAAATTTTTACTGTAGCAGAAACTTGTTTGAGTAGGTTAAACGGAAAGAGAATTTCGAGACGAAACTCTAGGCGCTTGAATCGCCCGATTCCGATAAACGAGCGAGAATTTAAACATATTCGAAAATTCGATCGGAAATCGAATCTGAGAAAATAACGAGAAAATCCGACGAAAAAGAAAAACGGACGAACGGTTAAATAACGGACGTTCGTTAACAGAGAATAACCGACGAACGCGTTCGTTAAAACGAACGGTTCGGTGAACGCTCGTGAAATAAGAAAACCGAAAAAAAACCGATCTAGGGTTTTTTTAAAACAAAAGGTTTTTTTTTACAGAAAACCGGTCAATTGCAAAACGGCCGGCGGCAGCAGTACCTCGTCGGGGCTCCGGCGATGCTCCGGCGGGCGGGGCTCGGGCGACGGGGTGCGGGGCTCGGGAAGGGGCTCCGGCGGCGAGGGGCTCCGGCTCGGGGGGGGCTCCGGCGGCGGGCGGCGAGGCAACGGCGGCGGGCGATGCGGGTGGCGGCGGCGGCTCGGGTGAGGAGAGAAGAGAGGGGGGGTATATATGGAGGGGGGGCTAGGGAGGCTTGGGGAAGGGGGCACCGAGGCGGCGGCGGCGTCGTGGCGAGCTCGGACTCCGGCGGCGGCGTGCTCCCGTGCGGGGAGAGGAGAGCGCGGGTGGGCCGTCGGCTGGGCTCGGCCCAGTCGGCGCGGGCGGTTTTTTTTTAAATAAGTTCCGCGGAAAATATTGCGTAGAAAAATAAATAAAAATTAGAAAAATATGAAATAAATTTTCCCCGTCTAGTTAGAAAATCTAGATTAGGGTGAACATTTTTAAAATCAAAAATAAATATTTTGGAAACATGCATATTTTTAAATGCAATAAAAATTGCAAATAAAATCCAAATAATGATTTTTAACATTTTTCCTCCAGTATTTCAATATTTTGGAGAAGTCATATTTTCTCCTCTCGTTTATTTAAAATGAAATATTTTTCCAGAGAGAAAAATAATTAAAAATCCCAATCCTCGTTTGAAAAATCAAATAAGAAAATTCGAGAAAATCCCCAACTCTCTCCGAGGGTCCTTGAGTTGCTTAGGATTTATCGAGGTTTTGTCAAAAATGCACAAAACATGATATGCAAATGATGATCTAATGTATAACATTCCAAATTGAAAATTTGGGATGTTACAAACCTACCCCCCTTAAGATGAATCTCGCCCTCGAGATTTGGGTTGGCTAGAAAACAGGTGGGAGTGGTTTTTCCGTAGATCTTCCTCTCGCTCCCAGGTGGCCTCATCTTCTGTGTGGTGACTCCACTGGACTTTGCAAAACTTGATAACCTTGCTGCGGGTAACTCGGCTGGCATACTCGAGAATCTTAACTGGCTTCTCCTCATAGGTCAAATCACTTTCCAACTGAATCGCTTCCAGTGGCACAGTATCTCTCAGTGGTATCACAGCCATCTCTGCGTGGCACTTCTTCAACTGCGAAACATGGAATACATCATGAACTTCAGACAATCCTTCGGGCAATTCCAGCTTGTAGGCAACTTCTCCCATACGTTCCAACACTCTGTATGGTCCGATAAAACGGGGCGCTAACTTTCCCTTAACTCCAAAGCGCTTCACTCCTCGAAGTGGCGATACTCGAAGATACACTCTGTCTCCGATTTCGTGAACTGTCTCCTTGCGTTTAGAATCAGCATAACTCTTCTGCCTGGACTGAGCTACCTTGAGCCTATCGCGAATCAACTTTACTTTCTGTTCAGACTCCTTAATCAAATCTGGTCCAAACAACTGACGATCTCCAACTTTGTCCCATAACAACGGTGTTCTACACCTCCTTCCGTACAAAGCTTCGAAAGGGGCCATCTTCAAACTGGTTTGATAACTGTTGTTATATGAAAACTCCGCATATGGCAAATTGTCGTCCCAACTAGATCCATAATCTAGGGCACATGCTCTCAACATGTCCTCCAAAATCTGGTTGACTCTCTCGGTCTGTCCATCTATCTGCGGGTGAAATGCTGTACTAAATTCCAGCCTGGTTCCCAATGTTTCATGTAGCTGCTACCAAAACTTCGAGGTAAATTGGGTTCCTCTGTCTGATACAATGGTCCTCGGAACTCCATGCAAACATACTATCCTGGTCATGTATATCTTTGCCAACTTAGCACTGGTGTAAGTGGTCTTCACTGGAATGAAATGAGCCACTTTCGTCAAACGATCTACTACAACCCATATCGAGTCATAGCCTGAACGAGTCCTGGGTAATCCCGAGAGAAAATCCATGCCTATTTTATCCCACTTCCATTCGGGTATTGGCAATGGTTGTAACAATCCTGCTGGCTTCTGATGCTCTGCCTTCACTCTCTGACATACATCACAAACTGCTACAAACTCCGCAATATCCTTCTTCATTCCGGTCCACCAGAAAGTATTCTTCAAATCCAAATACATCTTGGTATTCCCTGGGTGAATCGAGTACGGTGAATCATGGGCTTCTTGCAAAATCAACTTCCTGATCTCCGGATCATTTGGCACATATACGCGGTCCTCGAACCATAAGGTATCGTGCTCATCCTCACGAAATCCCTTGGCTTTTCCTTTGCTCATCTTCTCCTTTATCTCTTTAATCTCCTTGTCTGTCTTCTGAGCTTCTCTGATCCTTTCCATCAAGGTAGACTGAATCTCCAATGTCGCTAAATAGCCTCTAGGGACTATCTCCAAGCATAGCTCACGTATGTCCTCGGCTAACTCCTGAGGTAACTCTCCCGTCATGAGGGTGTTGACATGACTCTTGCGGCTCAACGCGTCTGCTACTACGTTAGCCTTTCCGGGGTGATAATGCAATCTCATATCATAGTCTTTGATGAGCTCCAACCATCTCCTCTGTCTGAGATTTAACTCCTTCTGCGTGAAAATGTACTTCAAACTCTTGTGATCCGTGTACACCTCACAATGGTTTCCGATGAGAAAATGTCTCCATGTCTTCAATGCATGCACCACGGCTGCTAATTCCAAATCATGCGTAGCATAATTCTTCTCATGGGGTTTAAGTTGTCGTGAAGCATACGAAACAACTCTTCCTTCCTGCATAAGCACTGCTCCAAGTCCTCGACGAGAAGCGTCGCAATAAACTTCATAGTCCTTGCGTTGATCTAGCAGAATCAACACGGGTGAGGTAACCAATCGTTGCTTCAACTCCTGGAAACTAGCTTCACATTCCTCAGTCCAATTAAATTTGGTGTCCTTCTTCAATAGCTCAGTCATGGGCTTAGCAATCCTTGAGAAATTCTCGATAAATCTCCGGTAGTATCCTGCAAGTCCAAGAAAACTCCGGATTTCTCCAACTGTAGTGGGCGATTCCCGACTTGTCACTGTGTCAACCTTGGCAGGGTCTACTGCTATTCCTTCTCCAGAAATAACATGTCCAAGGAATCCAACTTCCTTCAACCAAAACTCACATTTGCTGAACTTGGCATATAACTGATGTTCCCTGAGCTTCTCAAGTACCAATCGTAAATGCTCCTCATGCTCTTCTTCATCCTTGGAAAAGATTAAAATATCATCAATGAACACCACGATGAACTTATCCAAAAACTCCATAAACACTTTGTTCATCAGGTTCATGAAATAGGCTGGTGCGTTAGTCAATCCAAATGACATAACGGTATACTCATACAATCCATATCTGGTGGTAAATGCTGTCTTGGGTATATCCTGCTCTCGAATCTTTAACTGATGGTATCCTGATCGTAGATCGATCTTGGAAAATAGTTTAGCTCCTTGCAGGCGGTCAAACAAATCATTGATCATCGGCAGTGGGTACTTGTTTTTGATGGTCACTTCATTCAATCCTCGGTAATCAACAACCATCCTTAGTGATCCATCTTTCTTCTCTACTAGAAGTACTGGTGATCCCCAAGGTGACGAACTTGGGCGAATATAGCCTTTATCCAGTAACTCCTTGATCTGCTTCTTAATTTCTTCCAAATCCTTTGCGGGCATCCTGTACGGTCTCTTAGATATTGGCCCTGTGCCTGGCAAAAGTTCAATCAAAAACTCAATGTCTCTATCCGGTGGCATGCCTGGCAACTCTTCTGGAAATACATCCGGATAATCCTTCACCACTGGTACTTCCTCCTGTACAACTCCTGATAAGGAATTCACTTGAGTCCTCTTCGGCATATGCCTGGATACATACTTGATCCTTTTTCCTTCCGGGGTGGTAAGCAAAATAGTCTTGCTGGCACAATCGATGTTTCCTCCATACAACGATAGCCAATCCATTCCCAAAATCACATCCAAACCTTGCGATTCCAAAACAATGAGGTCTGAGGGGAAAACATGCCTTCCAATGGCCAACGGTATCTTAAAACATCCTTGGGTGGCCATATACTCTGCTCCTGGCGAGGTTACTAACATGGGGCTTTTGAGAACTTGGGTGGACATCTTAAACTTGTTTACGAATCCCCTTGATATGTATGAATGCGATGCACCAGTATCGAAAAGAACAGTTGCAGTAAATGACTTAACCAAAAACTTACCTATTACTGCATCAGGCTGAGCTTCAATCTCCTCCACGCTCACGTGGTTCACATGTCCTTTGTTGAACGGGTTCGGCTTCTTCCCAGAGCTTCCATTGCCGTTTCCATTTTGGGCTTCGGGACAATCAGTTGCATAATGTCCCGTCTTCTGGCACTTGAAACAAGTAATGTGACTTAGATCTCTCTTGGTTGGGGTAGATGGGTTGGTGCGGTTCTGTCCGTTTCCTCCTCCATTCCCATTACCATTCTTGGAGCCATTATGGTTGTGCGAACTACCTCCTCCATGGGTATGCTGAAACTGTCCTCCCGGCTTCGGGGTAAATCGTGGCTTCGGCTGGGCTCCAGAATTATACTTCCCTTGTCCATACTTCCTCTTGCGGTTTTCAATCTGCTGTTGCTTCCCTTCTATCATGAGGGCTCTATCTACCAGCTCTTGGTAGTTGTTGAAAGTTGCTACCATCAACTGCATACTCAGCTCATCATTCAATCCTTCCAGAAACTTCTCCTGCTTGGCTGCATCCGTAGCAACGTCATCTGGTGCATAACGTGCTAACTTACTGAAATCTTCCACATACTGGCCTACGGTGCGTCCTCCTTGGCGTAGGTTACGAAACTCACGCTTCTTCATAGCCATAGCTCCTGCTGAAACATGAGCTGTACAGAAAGCTTGCTAAAACTGGTCCCATGTGACAGTGTCAATAGGGTGCGTGGCTGTATAATTCTCCCACCATGATGCTGCGGGTCCATCAAGCTGATGTGCGGCAAAACGCACTCTTTCCGCATCTGTGCATCCTGCAGTGGTTAACTCCCTTCCAACTTTGCGGAGCCAATCATCTGCAACAATCGGCTCGGTGCTACTGGAAAACACCGGCGGGTTTAGCCTTAAGAAACGGGCTAAGTGGTCAACAGGTGGTGGTGGCGGTGGGTTGTTGTTGTTGTTGTTGTTGCCTTGGTTCTGAACTAACACTTGCATCAGGGCATTCTGTTGCTGAATCAACTGGGTGATCTCTTGCGGGAAAACAAATCCGGTGTCGCGTCTCGGAGGCATCTGATAGGTTTAGAAAAGATGAGAATTAAGAATAGAATGAGGTCTAGAGAGAAAACACTACCCATATGCTCATGAGACAAATTCAATCAATATCACTCAATCAATCCAAACATGGCAAAACAATCGATCTAACTAACATTACAAAGTGCTTGAGCTATACTACTAAACGGGGGAAAAAACTACTACTGATATGGTAGTCTACTAAAAATTCTGATCCGTTGAAGACTCCATGATGTCTGCTCCAGCTTCATCAATCCATTCGTCTTCACTTGGTTCCGAGTCGGTGTCGTCGATGATGATGTAGTTATCCGGACAAGTGCATTCGTCGACTTCTGCTTTTGGCACTGGATTTCCCACGAATGTTCCAATCTTATTCTCCAGGTCGTCAATCTTCCCTACTAGTGCGTTGATTTCCTCCAGATAATCTTCGCGTGTAGTCTTGAGTTCTTCTTGGAGTTCCTTGATCTTCGTGAATGCCTTCTTCAGTTCTTCCTTGTCCGTGCATATCTGGTTCGCCTGGCGTCGAATATGTTGGTTCTGCTCCTGGATGAAAGCTGCAATTGATCCATCCTTCTTGGTCTTGATCATCTCCCATTGCGCGTCTCGACGTCCACAAATTTGATAAATTGTATCCTTAAGCTCCTGGTGATAGACTTCTCCAATGCGTCCCATGGCGATATGTGCGGCCATGCTCTTCCCTAAACTCCAAGTTGGTGCTTCGAAAACCAATCTCATGGCACTAAACATCCTTCCTGGAATGATAACTTGAATCTTCCAGCTCTCCTCTTCAGGTAATGTAGCGTTGTAGGTTCCGGTGACGCTTGGTATTCCTATGTTCAAGTACTTGGTGACTTCCTTCAAATGTCGTCCAAATGGCGTGTCTTCATCTAGTTGCATGAACTTGCTCCTTGCATTCGCCATTCCTAAAAGAGTAGAAAGTGGAGAGGAGTCAGAAATGAGAAGAGAGAAGTTTTCTAGGGCTTAAGCTTAGTGGTCGTGTCCTATAGTCAGCGTGTGCTCTGATACCAACTTTGTAGCGACCAGACCTCAAATGGCCTGTGCTGCTGTGCACCAGTGTCATCCCTGGATCAGTAATGCTGACACGCACAGTACAAATGGAGGATTATAACAGAGTAGCAATCACACACTTATTACATCGAATATCTCCAAAGAGATTAAGTATGATAAACATGGCTTAAGGCCATCTAATAACGATAACAGCCGAAGACTTGGAAGAATAGTGAGTCCATCAACTCCAGCGGCATCACTAAGTATAAGACCACGACCTAAGGCACCTTACTCGTCGTCTGAAAAGTCTGCAACATGAAACGTTACAGCCCGGAAACGGGTCAGCACATAGAATATGCTGGCAAAGCAACACATAGAGAGCAATGAACAATGATAAGGCTATACTATATGCATATATGGCTGGTGGAAAGGCTCTATGGTTATAGTTTTTGCGAAAAGCCAATTTTATCCTACATCAAAGGAATAAATTTTATTTAACTATCATGGTGGTTGAAACATTGAGAAGGTACCTCCAACTCAATCCCAATTAAGTAACATCATTAACCCAACAAAATTAATTATAAGTATCACGGTGATGAGATTCAAATGATAATCCAGGTACTAGATACTCAAGTTGTCCATAACCGGGGACACGGCTAATCATGATCAGTTTGTACACTCTGCAGAGGTTTGTGCACTTTTCCCCACAAGACTCGATCGCCTCCACTTGATTCTCGCACTGCCTGATGTTTGAGAAACGGATGACCGAGACACAGTCTTTCAGAAACAGTCACTCTCTACTCTGGATGGACCGGTACACCTACTTTCCCCTACATCTCCTAGTCCACCTCTTCAAGAGATCCTGTAACCTACTCAGCTATGCTAGAGCCCATAATAGCTTGCGGCTGCACACGGAAGTTTCTAGCATGAATAATCTTATGATCCCTTTGAGCCTGGGTGGCGGTCCTTATACATACAGACAACACTGGGTTCTCCAGGTGCCTCAATCCACCCAGATGTGAGTTTTTAGTTGCCACCTTAAGTTAAACCATTATTAACAATCTCACATCTGTCATGAATGTCTCTCAAACCCAATCCACGTCTACGAGCATAGCATGGCATTGATAAAAGCAACGTAGAAGTAACTCCCAAGGGTTTGATAAATAAAACAGGTAATAGGTACTACCTCAACTACTTCCCAATACCCACAGTTTAATTAGATCCTAATCATGCAATGTGTTTGAGGAAATAGATCTAATGCAATAAAACTGGGTATGAACGGGGTATGATCAAAGTGTTACTTGCCTTGTTGATGATCCGCAAAACCTAGCGAGTCGAAGTAACAAGCGGCACACTCCGGGTACTCTATCGCAAACAAACAAGCATACAATCAGTACTCATCTAATGCATAGGTAAAACTCGAAAGAAAGATCCAACCAGAAAGTTCTACTTAAGAACTCCGGTTTGCAAAAAGAATCAACTCGAAAGAAACAATGAAAGTCAAACGGCGAAAGAAAGAAACTTTGTTTGCTAATCTGGATCTAGGTCAAATTTTTACTGTAGCAAAAACTTGTTTGAGTAGGTTAAACGGAAAGAGAATTTCGAGACGAAACTCTAGGCGCTTGAATCGCCTGATTCCGATAAACGAGCGAGAAGTTAAACATATTCGAAAATTCGATCGGAAATCGAATCTGAGAAAATAACGAGAAAATCCGACGAAAAAGAAAAACGGACGAACGGTTAAATAACGGACGTTCATTAACAGAGAATAACCGACGAACGCGTTCGTTAAAACGAACGGTTCGGTGAACGCTCGTGAAATAAGAAAACCGAAAAAAAACCGATCTAGGGTTTTTTTTAAAACAAAAGGTTTTTTTTACACAAAACCGGTCAATAGCAAAACGGCCGGCGGCAGCAGTACCTCGTCGGGGCTCCGGCGAGGCTCCGGC
>NC_057814.1:561108816-561111403 GCF_018294505.1 Triticum aestivum
GGGGAAGGGGGCACCGAGGCGGCGGCGGCGTCGTGGCGAGCTCGGACTCCGGCGGCGGCGTGCTCCCGTGCGGGGAGAGGAGAGCGCGGGTGGGCCGTCAGCTGGGCTCGGCCCAGTCGGCGCGGGCGGTTTTTTTTTAATAAGTTCCGCAGAAAATATTACATAGAAAAATAAATAAAAACCAGAAAAATATGAAATAAATTTTCCCCGTCTAGTTAGCAAATCTAGATTAGGGTGAACATTTTTAAAATCAAAAATAAATATTTTGAAAACATGCATATTTTTAAATGCAATAAAAATTGCAAATAAAATCCAAATAAATTCCAAATAATGATTTTTAACATTTTTCCTCCAGTATTTCAATATTTTGGAGAAGTCATATTTTCTCCTCTCGTTTATTTAAAATGAAATATTTTTCCGGAGAGAAAAATAATTAAAAATCCCAATCCTCGTTTGAAAAATCAAATAAGAAAATTCGAGAAAATCCCCAACTCTCTCCGAGGGTCCTTGAGTTGCTTAGGATTTATCGAGGTTTTGTCAAAAATGCACAAAACATGATATGCAAATGATGATCTAATGTATAACATTCCAAATTGAAAATTTGGGATGTTACAGGCCCTTTCCGATGCGTGCAACTTATGGTCCATCTATACTACTATTATTGCTGAATGCACATTCAGCCCGATTGGCATATTTGTAGGTCTGGCACAACAACCAAAATGAAATGTCTCCGAGTCTTATCAATTAATACAGACTTGTGCTCAAATAAAATTACAAACCAAAAAACAAAAAACAATAATTACATGTTCTCTAAAACAAATGGTTTGATTGATTACATGAACAAACAACACAAAGTTTATTCAACGATGGAAAGAACATTTCACCTATGATTTACCAAGTGGGAATTTAATTTCCTTTTTTCCTTCAGGACCTTAACAATGTGGTCAGTCTCAGCTTGCTTCATTTTGAAATCCACCAAATATTTAATGGTTGTCTTGAGTACTGCTACTGATTGTGCTGTTTGCTTCCTCAACATGTCAACTTCATATCTAAGTGTAGAAGCAGAATCTCTTTCTACCACTAGTTTAGCCTCTAGAGTATCAGATAAATAATTCTTTCTTCCCACACTGCATTGGTAAGTCGAATGGTTAATCTGGTAAGATGGTGCGTCCTTGATATGTTATAAGAGGACGTGTAGTCAGACTAATGTATCCACACACATCACACTGGCTTTTACTGTATATTTCATGCGATTACTTTTGCCATATCAAGATCTAAGCAATCTATAATAGGATGAAAAACTGGCATCCTTCACATTATTGGCAAACTCAGTTCATAGAAACAAGCAATTCAACCATTCTGTGGGTAAATCAAAAGCACCACTGAAATATTTTTCACTACCCCTATCATACACGCAAAAAGGGGCGACGCCACCATAGGGGCTGGTATGGGCGGCCGCCTCGGGTGGCTCGAAAGTGTGCACCTAGTTTGAGTTGTCCAGATTGGCCCAGGCTAGTTTTGTTCGTCCCAACGCACGAGCAGGCAATGTAAAAAGTGAAGAAAACTGTTTCAATTTGGATAGGCTAATAACATAAGTGCAAGGCAGGCCCTATAGCAGGCTCGCGGCCCAAACGAGCGCCTCCCATATCTATCGACAGCAGGAAAAATCCCAATTCATCCGCTCCAGCCTCCAGTCTGGTTCGCTCCTAACCTAGCCGCCGCTGGACAGACCGACACAGCACTTCCTCACGCCCTCGTTGGAGGGCGGTCATCGGGCTTCAAGCGAACGGAAGGACAAGAAGATGAAGATCCAACCCTGGGTGTAGCCTGTAACATCCCAAATTTTCAATTTGGAATGTTATACATTAGATCATCATTGCATATCATATTTTATTGCATTTTTGGTTTGATCTTAAAAATTCTACGCAACTCAAGGACCCACGGAGAGAGTTTGGGATTTCGTTGTTTTCATATTTGGGTTTTCTCAAATTTTGAAAATAGGATCATTTGATTTTATTTATTTTATCTTCAATTATTTCATTTGTGAAAATAAGAGAGAGGGAATAAAATGACTTTCCCAAAAATAAGAAATATTCAGGATTTAATAAAAAATCAAATCTTATTTTATTTGGAGTTTTGCTATTTTATTTGAATGTAGGAAAATTGCATGTTTTTCAAAATTGCATTTTAGGGCCAAGAAAATGTTCATCTTGTTCTAAATACTTTATTTAGACGGTGAAAAATTTATTTTGGCATTTTTAGAATTTTATTTTATTTTCTAGAATTTTTCTCAGTTTCGGCGGAATTGTTTAAAAAAAACTCCCGCGCGCCCGACTGGGCCGAAGCCCAGCCGAACCAGGCCGGCCCGCCCACGCCACCGCCTCCCGCCGCCATCTCCGGATCGGAGACTGCCGCCGCCGCCCGAGTCCGGGAGGAGCACGCCTCCCGAGGCGCCCTCTTCCCCAAGTCGCCGCCCCCCTCCTTAAATAGCCGCCGCCGCCCCTCACCCCGCCACCGAACCCGCAGCCCCGCCGCCGGAACTCGCCCCGCCGCCGGAGCCGCACCACCGCCGAGCCGCCCCGCCGCC
>NC_057814.1:561111714-561116932 GCF_018294505.1 Triticum aestivum
ACGCCCGCAGCCCCGCCGCCCCACGCCGCCTTCCGTCGCCCCGCCGGAGCCGCCGGACTTCTCCGGAACCCCGAGCCGAGGTAGCCGCCCGCCGCCCGGTTTTCTGAATAAAACCGATTCGTTTTTTAGAAAACCCTAGGTTTTTTTAGATCGGTTTTTTTCGGTTTTCTTATTTAGCGAGCGTTCGCTTGTTCGTTCGTTTTAACGAACACGTTCATCGTTTAGTTACAGTTAACGAACGTCCGTTCATTAAACTGTTCGTCAGTTTTTCTTTTTCTCGGATTTTCCGCGATTATTTCTGATCGCGATTTCCGATCTGTTTTTCATTTTGGTTTAACTTTTCGCTCGTTTGTCGGAATCAGGCGATTCAAGTGCCTAGAGTTTCGTCTCGAAACCCTCTTTCTGTTTAACCAACTCAAACAAGTTTTTGCTACTGTAAAATTTGACTTAGGTCCAGATTAGTAAACGAAGCTTGTTTCTTTCGCCGTTTGACTTTCGTTGCTTCATTTGATTTGATTCTTTTTGCAAACCGGAGTTCTTAAGTTGACTGTGCATTAGACGAGTACTTATTGTATGCTTGTTTGTTTGCGATAGAGTACCCGGAGTGCGCCGCTTGCTACTTCGAATCCCTAGGTTTCACGGATCATCAGCAAGGCAAGTAACACTTTGATCATACCTCTTTTCATACCCAGTTTTATTGCATTAGATGAATCCTCAAACAATTGCATGATTAGGATCTGATTAAATTGTGGGTTGGGAAGTAGCTGATGAGTTAGAACCTATTGCCCTGTTTATTACCAAACCCTTGGGAGTTACTTCTACGTTTGCTTATATTGCTATGCTATGCTAGTAGACGTGGATTGGGTGAGTGTATCCATGACAGATGTGAGCTTGTTAATTAATGGTTCAATTTAAGGTGGCTACTTAAACACACATCTGGGTGGATTGAGGCACCTGGGTATTCCAGCGATTGCCTGTTTTTTTATGGACCGCCACCCAGGCTCAAAGGGATCATGAGATTATTCATGCTAGAAACTTCCGTGTGCAGCCACAAGCTATTATGGGCTCTAGCATAGTTGATTAAGTTGTGTGAACTCTTACGGTGGTAGACTAGCAGATGTAGGGGTTGTAGGTGGTACTGTCTACCCGATCGTAAGGTGGAAACGCTTCTGAAAGACTATGTCTCGGTCATCCGTTTCTCAAACATCATGTAGTGCGAGAATCCCAACGGAGGAGATCGAGTCTTGTGGGGAAAACTGTGCAAACCTCTGCAGAGTGTATAAACTAATCATGGTTAGCCGTGTCCCCGGTTATGGACAACTTGAGTATCTAGTACTTGGATTATCATGTGAATCTCATCATGTTACTTTAATTAATTTTGTTGGGATTAATGTTGAAACTTAATTGGGATTGAGATGGTGTCACCCATTCTCAATGTTTAACAACCACCATGATAGTTAAATAAAATTTATTCCTTTGTAGTAGGGAAAAATTGGCTTTTCGCAAAACTGTAACCATAGAGCTTTCCACCAGCCAAATATGCATGTAGTATAGCATTATTCAGTTCATTACTCTCTATGTGTTACATTGCCAGCATATTCCATGTGCTGACCCGTTTTCGGGCTGCAACGTTTCATGTTGCAGACTTTTCAGACGACGAGTAAGGTGCCTTAGGTCATGGTTCTATACTCAGTGATGCCGTTGGAGTTGATGGACTTGTTTATCTTCCAAGTCTTCCGCTGTTATCGTTTTTAGATGGCCTTAAGCCATATTTATTGTATTAAGTTCTCTTTTGAGACATTCGATGTAATAAGTGTGTGATTGCTACTCTGTTATAAATCCTTCGAGTACTGTGCGTGTCAGCATTACTGATCCAGGGATGACACTGATGCACAGAGACTTGACCGTCTGAGGTCTTGTCGCTACAAGATGGTATCAGAGCACACGCTGACTGTAGGACACGACCACTAAGCTTAAACCCTAGATCACTATTCTCTTCTCATTTCTGTCTCCTCTCCATTTTCCACTCTTTTAGGATGGCGGATGCCAGGAACAAGTTCATGCAACCAGATGAAGATACACCCTTTGGACGCCACTTGAAGGAATTCACTAGATTCCTGAACTTCGGAATACCAAGCTTCACCGGAACCTACAACGCCACACTACCAGAAGAGGAGCATAAGGAACATTTGCGTTTGGTACTTGAGAAGCTTAGAGAACATCAGTTATATGCCAAGTTCAGCAAATGTGAGTTTTGGTTGAAGGAAGTTGGATTCCTCGGACATGTTATATCCAGAGAAGGAATAGCAGTAGACCCCACCAAAGTCGACACTGTGACAAACTGGGAATCACCCACACCAGTTGGAGAGATCCGGAGTTTTCTTGGACTTGCAGGATACTACCGGAGATTCATTGAGAATTTCTCAAGGATTGCTAAGCCCATGACGGAGCTGTTGAAGAAGGACACCTAGTTCAACTGGACTGAGGAATGTGAAGCTAGTTTCCAAGAGTTGAAGAAACGTTTGGTTACATCACCAGTGTTGATTCTGCCAGATCAGCGCAAGTATTATGAAGTATACTACGACGCTTCTCGTTGAGGACTTGGAGCAGTGCTTATGCATGAAGGAAGAGTTGTTTCATATGCTTCACGACAGCTTAAACCCCATGAGTTGAATTACGCTACGCATGATTTGGAGTCAGCAGCCGTAGTACATGCGTTGAAGACATGGAGACATTTTCTCATCGGAAACCACTGTGAGGTTCACACGGATCACAAGAGTTTGAAATACCTCTTCACGCAGAAGGAGTTGAATCTCAGGCAAAGGAGATGGTTGGAGCTCATAAAGGATAATGCTATGAGATTGCATTATCACCCCGGAAAGGCTAACGTAGTAGCAGATGCGTTGAGCCGCAAGAGCCATGTCAAAACACTCATGACCGGAGAGTTACCGAAGGAATTAGCCGAGGATCTTCGCGAGCTATGTTTGGAAATAGTTCCGAGAGGCTATGTTGCAGCATTGGAGATACAGTCTTCTCTGATGGATAAGATCAGAGATGCTCAGAAGACAGACAAGGAGATTGCCGGAATAAAGGAAAGGATGAGCAAAGGAAAAGCCAAGGGATTTCGTGAGGACGAGCACGATACCTTATGGTTTGAGGACCGCGTTTATGTGCCTAATGATTCGGAGATCAGGAAGTTGATTCTGCACGAGGCTCATGACTCGACGTATTCGATTCACCCAGGAAATACCAAGATGTATTTGGATTTGAAGGATACTTTCTGGTGGACCAGAATGAAGAAGGATATTGCGGAGTATGTAGCAGTTTGTGATGTATGTCAGAGAGTGAAGGCAGAGCATCAGAAGCCAGCGGGATTGCTACAGCCATTGCCGATACCCGAATGGAAGTGGGATAAACTAGGCATGGATTTTATCACGGGATTGCCCAGGACTCGTTCAGGCTATGACTCAATATGGGTTGTAGTAGATCGTTTGACGAAGGTAGCTCATTTCATCCCAGTGAAGACCACTTACACCAGTGCTAAGTTGGCAAAGATATACATGACCAGAATCGTATGTCTGCATGGAGTTTCGAGGAGCATTATATCAGATAGAGGAACCAAGTTTACCTCAAAGTTCTGGCATCAGTTACATGAAACTTTGGGTACCAGGCTAGAATTCAGTACAGCCTTTCATCCACAGACAGATGGACAGACCGAGAGAGTCAATCAGATTCTGGAGGACATGCTCAGAGCTTGCGCGCTAGATTATGGATCTAGTTGGGACGATAACTTGCCATATGCAGAGTTCTCTTACAACAACAGTTATCAATCCAGTTTGAAGATGGCCCCTTTCGAAGCTTTGTACGGAAGGAGGTGTAGAACACCATTGTTATGGGACGAAGTTGGAGACTGCCAGTTGTTTGGACCAGATTTGATTAAGGAGTCTGAACAGAAGGTGAAGTTGATTCGCGATAGGCTCAAGGTAGCCCAATCCAGACAGAAGAGCTATGCGGATTCAAAACGTAAGGAGACAGTTTACGAAATCGGAGACAGAGTTTATCTTCGTGTATCTCCACTTCGGGGAGTTAAGCGCTTTGGAGTTAAGGGAAAGTTAGCGCCACGTTTTGTAGGACCATACAAAGTTTTGGAGCGTGTGGGAGAAGTTGCTTACAAGTTGGAATTACCCGAAGGATTGTCAGGAGTTCACGATGTGTTCCACGTTTCCCAGTTGAAGAAGTGCCACGCAGAGATGGCTGATATACCGCTGAGAGATACAGTGCCACTGGAGGCGATTCAGTTGGAAAGTGATTTGACTTATGAGGAGAAACCAGTCAAGATTCTTGAGTATGCCTGCCGAGTCACCCGCAGCAAGGTTATCAAGTTTTGCAAAGTTCAGTGGAGCCACCATACCGAGGATGAAGCCACCTGGAAGCGAGAGGAAGATCTATGGAATAACCACCCTCACCTATTTTCTAGACAACCCGAATCTCGAGGGCGAGATTCATCATAAGGGGGGTAGGTTTGTAACATCCCAAATTTTCAATTTGGAATGTTATACATTAGATCATCATTGCATATCATATTTTATTGCATTTTTGGTTTGATCCTAGAAATTCTACGCAACTCAAGGACCCACGGAGAGAGTTGGGGATTTCGTTATTTTCATATTTGGGTTTTCTCAAATTTTGAAAATAGGATCATTTGATTTGATTTATTTTATCTTCAATTATTTCATTTATAAAAATAAGAGAGAGGGAATAAAATGACTTTCCCAAAAATAAGAAATATTGAGGATTTAATAAAAAAATCATATCTTATTTTATTTGGAGTTTTGCTATTTTATTTGAATTTAGGAAAATTGCATGTTTTTCAAAATTGCGTTTTAGGACCAAGAAAATGTTCATCTTGTTCTAAATATTTTATTTAGACGGTGAAAAATTTATTTTGGAATTTTTAGAATTTTATTTTGTTTTCTAGAATTTTTCTCAGTTTCGGCGAAACTGTTTAAAAAAAAACTCCAGCGCGCCCGACTGGGCCGAAGCCCAGCCGAACCAGGCCGGCCTGCCCGCGCCACCACATCCCGCCGCCGTCTCCGGATCGGAGCCCGCCGCTGCCGCCCGAGTCCGGGAGGAGCCCGCCTCCCGAGGCGCCCCCTTCCCCAAGCCGCCGCCGCCGCCCCTCACCCCGCCACCGAACCCGCAGACCCGCCGCCAGAAC
>NC_057814.1:561117371-561159867 GCF_018294505.1 Triticum aestivum
GCCGCCGCCGACGCCCGCAGCCCCCCCGCCCCATGCCGCCTCCCGTCGCCCCGCCGGAGCCGCCAGACTTCGCCAGAGCCCCGAGTCGAGGTAGCCGCCCGCCGCCCGGTTTTCTGAAGAAAACCGATTCGGTTTTTTTAGAAAAGCCGAGGTTTTTTTAGATCGGTTTTGTTTTGTTTTTTCGGTTTTCTTATTTAGCGTGCGTTCGCTCGTTCGTTCATTTTAACGAACGTGTTCATCGTTTAGTTACAGTTAACGAACGTCCGTTCGTTAAACTGTTCGTCAGTTTTTCTTTTTCTCGGATTTTCCGCGATTATTTCTGATCGCGATTTTCGATCTGTTTTTCGTTTTGGTTTAACTTTTCGCTCGTTTGTCGGAATCAGGCGATTCAAGCGCCTAGAGTTTTGTCTCGAAACCCTCTTTCTGTTTAACCAACTCAAACAAGTTTTTGCTACTGTAAAATTTTACTTAGGTCCAGATTAGTAAATGAAGCTTGTTTCTTTCGCCGTTTGACTTTCGTTGCTTCGTTTGATTTGATTCTTTTTGCAAACCGGAGTTCTTAAGTTGAACTTTCTGGTTAGATCTCTTATTTGAGTTTTACCTATCCATTAGACGAGTACTTATTGTATGCTTGTTTGTTTGCGATAGAGTACCCGGAGTGTGCCGCTTGCTACTTCGAATCCCTAGGTTTCACGGATCATCAGCAAGGCAAGTAACACTTTGATCATACCTCTTTTCATACCCAGTTTTATTGCATTAGATGAATCCTCAAACAATTGCATGATTAGGATCTGATTAAATTGTGGGTTGGGAAGTAGCTGATGAGGTAGAACCTATTGCCCTGTTTATTACCAAACCCTTGGGAGTTACTTCTACATTTGCTTATATTGCCATGCTATGCTAGTAGACGTGGATTGGGTGAGTGTATCCATGACAGATGTGAGATTGTTAATTAATGGTTCAATTTAAGGTGGCTACTTAAACACACATCTGGGTGGATTGAGGCACCTGGGTATTCCAGCGATTGCCTGTTTTTTTATGGATCGCCACCCAGGCTCAAAGGGATCATGAGATTATTCATGCTAGAAACTTCCGTGTGCAGCCACAAGCTATTATGGGCTCTAGCATAGTTGATTAAGTTGTGTGAACTCTTACAGTGGTAGACTAGCAGATGTAGGGGTTGTAGGTGGTACTGTCTACCCGATCGTAAGGTGCAAACACTTCTGAAAGACTATGTCTCGGTCATCCGTTTCTCAAACATCATGTAGTGCGAGAATCCCAACGGAGGAGATCGAGTCTTGTGGGGAAAACTGCGCAAACCTCTGCAGAGTGTATAAACTAATCATGGTTAGCCGTGTCGCCGGTTATGGACAACTTGAGTATCTAGTACTTGGATTATCATGTGAATCTCATCACGTTACTTTAATTAATTTTGTTGGGATTAATGTTGAAACTTAATTGGGATTGAGATGGTGTCACCCATTCTCAATGTTTAACAACCACCATGATAGTTAAATAAAATTTATTCCTTTGTAGTAGGGAAAAATTGGCTTTTCGCAAAATTGTAACCATAGAGCTTTCCACCAGCCAAATATGCATGTAGTATAGCATTATTCTGTTCATTACTCTCTATGTGTTACATTGCCAGCATATTCCATGTGCTGACCCATTTTCGGGCTGCAATGTTTCATGTTGCAGATTTTTCAGACGACGAGTAAGGTGCCTTAGGTCGTGGTTCTATACTCAGTGATGCCGTTGGAGTTGATGGACTCACTTATCTTCCAAGTCTTCCGCTGTTATCATTTTTAGATGGACTTAAGCCATATTTATTGTATTAAGTTCTCTTTTGAGACATTCGATGTAATAAGTGTGTGATTGCTACTCTGTTATAAATCCTTCGAGTACTATGCGTGTCAGCATTACTGATCCAGGGATGACACTGATGCACAAAGACTTGACCGTCTGAGGTCTGGTCGCTACATAGCCTGCGTGGGAGGCAGCGGCGGCAGCACGGGCATGGCAGCGAGCTTGCACAAACGGACAGTTGCAGCTTGCAAGAGTAGCATGCGCAACGAGCAGGTACATCACATCCCTGATTATATCTAATTCAACTCTTCAATTTCTGGCCAATAGTTAAACCTGACGGTGTTGTAAAACTGCTTGTATGTAGGGAATCTATGAGAAAATGAAACCAATTTCTACTTAGTTTATAACTCCCCCAATCAATATTGAACTGACTGAATCTGATGAATCTAATCAAGTTTCCGGTGCAAACATCCAAGCTCATGTTATTCTTGAGCCTGAAGTGTCTAATGAACAGACTGGTAATGCAGGATTTGATGCAAACATTTTACATGCTCCTGGTGATGAACATATAGTGTCTAATGAGGCATCTAATGCAAGCATTTTGCAAGCTCCCATTGAAGGATTTAGTGTCTAATGATGATCTGCTATGTTGATGACAAGCAAATTATAGTGCATTTTCATGGCTTGAGGAAACGTCGAGGCCATCTACCAGAAAGTCTCTGTATCATGACAACGTAGCATAAATACTTTTCTAATCTGTTGTTTGAAACTATTGGCATACTTGTGCAGGATAGATATATTGATATGAAGTTTGCGCATTGGTTATAGGTGCAATTACACTTTGATATTTTCAGCCAGAGAACGAATTATTCAAGCAGGTACAGACCATGTTTGTAGTCCTTGTACACCATGTTGCATTTTGTGTTTTTTGGTGCTTGCATCATTTAGTGTTTATAATCTGAACTACTTTGGATCATTAGCTGGATTCAAAGTGCATGTAGCTTCACATTTCTCAAGTTATGTTGATTTCCGGAGTGCAAGTGCCTTCGTATTTTTTTAAGTTAAATGTTCGCCCCTGGTAACTTGAATTCGTGGATCCGCCACTGCACACAAATAATACACGAATGCTAGTACGAATTAAATGAAATGCAGGGACTTACGCTAGCTCGTTGTACAGGCTCACTGCAGCTCTGCTTGCGCTTGGGATGTTCCATGTACAAGTCCATGTTACCACTTGCTTGGATGTGCAGGCCTTGTGCTCCTTGCATCCCCCTCTGCATTTTTGACACGGCGAATGGCTGATCAAATAAGAGGAACCGACCTTGCTGTTGTACCGGAGGACAGATACTTACAAGGTTATACGGGTGTGCAGGATGTGTACCAGATCCCGTAGCGCCATCATGCTTCGCTAAAAAATGGATTTGCTTGTTTCAGATGATATCTCCAGAAGAAATAAGAGTTAAAGTCAGAGTTGGATAGGCGTGTAAGCTAAGAGAGCAGTGAAAGGATATCCAAACATCATCGGAACAGTGCACAAGGGAGTGATGTGTGGATACCTAGTTCGGGCCGGTGTTTGGGCATGCTCGCCTAGCTAGAGTGCGGGTCACTTCAGAGCCGTTGAGGGTGATGCGTTGGCGTTGGCTGGCCACGCACGGATGCAGATCTTGAGTGGCAGCGGAGCGCTATGATGCGGTGGACGAGACCGTTGGTGAAGCCCCAGCGGCCTCGGGGGGCGGAGGCGCGACGATGTGCTCGGTGAAGTAGCCCCGGTGAGCTGGGAGATGGCATCGGTGAAGCGCACCTGATGCGGTGGAAGTCGGTGTCTGTGAGGCACGTCAGTTGCGGCGGCCAACGTTGTCGGTAGACCACCTCGTGCGGTGGACGAGGGCATAGATGAGGTAGCTCCGGTGCGGTGGTGAAGCGCGACCATCGTCTTCGTCATCGTCGTCCGGCACAGAGGTGGGGAAAGAGACGAGACGAGGGGCGATTCTAACTTTTCTTGGGTTGGCGGCGAATTAGGGATTTGAGCAATCTGGGCGCGGAAGGGGACGGTGGAGAAGGGAGATTTTGCAGGGCTGGAATTGGGGCCGCCAGATATTTAAATCCGAAACGTGGAAGCGTGAACTTATTTTGTCGTCGTCCTTTTTTTTGGGGGGGAGGGAGGGAGGGGCGTGGGTGGCTGGGTGTTAAGCGTCCGTCCGACACACGCGACCACCACGACATGACCCTGGTCTGCCTGGTGCGCCTACATTTGAGAATGCAAACGAATCTTCTTTCATTTGCAAATGAATCTGTATGTATTACCATGCCCGTGTTTTCCTTGCAATAATTAGTCATTCGAAACGAGATACTATAAATTAATTAATGAGGAGTTATTTGAAAAAAAATCGAAACGGTATCCACTCTAACGTGGATTAGGGTGTGTGTCACATAATTAGTTATTTGAATTAGAGTGTGTGTCACATAGGGATCTCCAATTCTAACGTGGATTTCGCATTTAACTGTATCCACACTACTTTTTTAATACAAATTCATATGTATATGATGAACACCATGGTAGTGAGAAAACTTTTGGATGGATTCAACCATATGACCTACAAAATAGCACAACAGATCGAGTCAATGTCAACTTTTCGAAACCTAGTATGGCACGAATTCTAAATAATTACCCATATGCATGGTCCTCAGTTCAAATCTTACAATGTACACCGAATTGAAACATCGATATTAAGTCTCGTACTATCTACATTCAAATGTTGTTTTTAGCCCCCCCCCCCGCACACACGCTACATACTTCCTGTATCGGTCAATCTTCCTCTCCTAAACACCTTAGGAAGCTATCGGTTTCCAACACACATCCATTCTTTCTCTCCATGTTTCGATCTCTAACTCTCTCAACTACACAACCCCCTTTTTCCACTCTGTTACGAAATGTATTTACCTTACACACCCGCCATTGCACCCCATGCCGAGCTCTCTCCCTCTCCCTCTCACCCTCTCGCGCTAAATACATGCATTGCCTATCTAGCCCCCCAACCTCTCGTGCGCACGCACGCACGTTGTCTATCTAGGTCACTCCCTCGAGACTGTCTCACTCTTTCTTCCGCACGGCGGGCCACACTCGCTCAATCTCGCTCTCTTTATCTGAGTCTCGTTTACAAATGATATATCTCCCTGTTTGGGCCTCTATCGACACACTCTATACTCTCTCACGCAGATTTTCTATATAGGTCAGTCCATCGAAGCCGCCTCACTCTTTCGACCTCATGGCGGGCCACGCTCGCTCTCTCTCTCTCTCTTTCTCTCTCCCTCTCTCTCTCCCTCTCTCTCTTTGTATGTCCCGATTGACCTCGCTCTTTCTCGGACAAAAACGATATATCACCATGTTTGAGCCCAATTCGACTTATTCACATTGTATAATCTCTCACGCACATTGTCTATCTAGGTCACTCTCTCCAACCCGTCTCACTCTTTCGATCGCACGACGACCCTATGTGATCGATTGACCTTGCTTCCTCCGACACACAAAATATATCTACACGTCTGTGACTGGATCATCTCTCAAGCTCTATCTTACAGCCCTCACCCTCACTTTGTCTCTCTATCTCTATGTCTCTCGATTGACCTCGCTTTCTCACGCCGTATCTTCCACACATTGAAGCTACCTCTCCATCCCTCGCAAAGCCGGAGCTATTTACATTGCGAGGGGCACTCCAACCTTGGATTAATTTGTGTAGGCATTTATTCCGGTCGGTTTAGATTATATTTTCGTAGCATTCGGCCCACAACTACTCGAAACACCGTTGCAACCCCCGCAACTCCCCTAGTTGATTTCCCTCTGGCTCGGTCATCGCTCTCTCGCACGTCCTTTCTCGCCTTCAACGTCGCACCATGGTATTATTGCAAAAACTCTGTTGTTCTCTTTAATTATTATAAATAGGCTACAAAACTACACACCGATAGTCCACTTGGAATGGAAAAAATTTCGACCCACAAATTAAAGTGCTACAAACTACACACCGAGGGGCCCACATGTCATGAAACAAATTTGGACCCATATACAAATTAAAAAATAAAGGACAAGGATCGAACATGCGACCAGGGCCTTCAAGCCGCACGTCAAAAGGCAACATATGTAGTAGAACAACAATGTTTGTTGTACCTCCCTTTGTTCACATAATGTTTTTATATTACCATAGCCTATTTAATTGATAACATGTAATATTATTTTTAGTACTCTTCGCCTTCACTTACTGGTGGGTTCCATGTGTGCTCTCTGTCTCCTCCCCTTCTGCGTTTAGACGCACGGGCAAACACGAAGAACTCGCGGGCGATGTTGCCGTTGACCATATCTGGATGCGTTCACAAGTTACGGCACCAGTTTCACGTGCTAGCAGCACTAGTCAGTGTGTACGTGCAGTGAACGTTAATTTGGAAGTATATTAAGTGCATGCGGATATTAAGTAGGATATTATTTGCGTGTTATTATATGATTAGCACTATTTTTGGCATGAAATTAACAGCACGCTAAACGTGTTGAGCGCTCGACATTGAAGCAGTCTAGGTCGTTGGATGACAAGGAATACATGTGGCTTGATGACGTTTTATATTTAATTTGATACGGCTCTAGCAGAACATTCAATCGATCAAACCATAGATTCCGTTCAGTCTGACTCCGACTTTAAATTATACGACGATCGATCTAAAATAAACGGAAATGATAAACGTTCGGATTTTAAGCATGGCAATCCGAACGTTTTTCATGGCAAATTTAGATTACACGGCGGCGGCGGGGGCGTCTTACGGTGGGAAGCGGCTCCTCTCCCGTGCTCTATGTGTCGTCGGGCCACTGACCGACGGCGATGGCGGCGCCTTGCGCTGCTGTTGGCGTACTCCTGGACGTTGGCCTAGCTTCAAGGAAGGCCAAAATGTTCTGGACTTCGGAGCGAGTCAACTGGCGGGAGGAGGCGACTGGCGTTGGTGCAAGGAAGCAGTCGACGGCGGCCATCCATGTCGCTGAGGGGGGCACTGGCCCCCGCGCGGGGACATGCGCTATTAACGGTGTGGTGGAGACATTCGTGTGCACAGGCACCGGCACGGGCGCGCGCATCAGTGCACGCGCAGGTGCATGCGCTGGCAGGTGCACGGGCGTGCGCGTCAGTGCACGCGCAGGCGCATGCACTGGCAGGTGCACGGGCGCGCGAAAGTCGACGGGGACCTCATGGAACCCCGTGGCATCAAGCTCAGCGACAATGTGCAGCTCCCAGCCCATCAATGCCACGGGGATGGGAACTGGCGCAGTCGGGGTGACGGGAGCCGGAACGGGAGCGGGGACAGGCGTGGCGTCTTCCCGCAAGGCCAGTTCAAGCTCGTCCCAAAGCGCCTTATGTTCTTGAGACTCCGGCTGGGTGTCTTCCTCAGGAAACTAGAAGACTAAGGGCTGACCATCGTGATGCGGCATGGCGTACGTTTAGGTCAGGCTGGTTGGAGGTAGACGACAGGAGAATCGGAGAGGAAGAGAGAAGATTGTAGCGATACCGGGTAGTGCGGGGTTGATTTTAAACTACGGCGCCGGCGACATTAAAAGTGGGAGCAGTTGGGACGAAGGTGGGCGGCGGAGCCTGGTCAAAGGGCTCGCCTCCCGGTGAGCCTGCACAGTGGTCTGCTCGCACGCCTCCCTGTCAGCCGGCGCAGCGGTCTGCTCGCACGCCTCCCGTCGACTCACATGCTTGCTCGGACGGCACCTGCTGATGAGAAGCGGGACTCATGGCGGCACGTAAACACCCACGGTTTCAATAGTGAAAGCGTTCGCCTTAACATGACAGGTCTTTGTTCCAAAATACCTTGGCTCTTCATTTGTGCAACTTGTCATAAGCAGCTTGTCTCAAATTGAAGAAAAAAATTACGAAGTAATATTTGTGCCATATCACGTGACCATGCTCAGTTTCAAGAATTTATGGTCACTTTTGGATTTTCTGAAATTTAAGATCCAGGATTCGAAACAATATCATAACCTGCATCATTCAACAATTTTTCAAGCCATACATCTGTCCTGTTGTATTTCTTAAGAAAGGATTTGGTCAAACATTTTGCTTAGTTAGACTTCAGACAAGTTATATATGCAGAGCAAAAGGATAATCCGTCCGTACCAGTGCATTGCCTGATATATTAACTCAAGTACTAGGCACAAACAAACGGGCTCAATTCTGTGCTCATCCTGGTGTAGTAGTAGTAGTACTAGGCAATGCAGTTGACGGGTGACCTTGGCGAGCGGCGACCGAGGGAATTGAACCGTGCTCGGCACGGTAGGTAACGTTGGCTAGTTACTAAAGCATCCCTCCGTTGTTCATCGGTGGTCATTATGGACCGGGGACATGAGGGGAATTTCCTAGGGCTGGAATTCTGGCCGCCAGATATTTCGACTCGAAACGCGGAGGCTCGACTGGTTGGGGTTGCCTAATGTGCATACCACACACGCCACCAGAAGGACAGGAGCACTTTTTTTAGGATCAACACGAGCCAAGGTCTGGCTGGTACGCCGTTGGGTCCTACCATTCGAGAATACGAAAGGAACCTTTTAAATTGCCGAACGAATCTATGTGTATTACAATGCCCATATTTTCCTTGCAAATACTAATCTCAACGTGGTAATTGATTTATGACGAGTTGTTGAATTAGAGTGAGTTTGTGATATAGTGATCTCAACGTGGATTTCACATTTCATGGTATCCCTGGTAAGTTTTTAATGAAAATTCAAATTTAAAAGATGAACAATATGGAGGTGAGAAAACTTTGTATGTATCAAGCATATGACCACACACACACACAGACGCATACACACACAGAGAGAGACCCACACACGAACACAACAACAATCCAATAAGTATAGTGCATCTATTTTTCCAAACCATGCATGTATGATACGAATTCAAAAATACTCCTTCTATTCCTAAATATTAGTCTTTTAGAGATTTCAAGAAGCGACTAAATACGGAGCAAAATGAGTGAATCTACACACTAAAATATGTCTATATACATCCGTATGTGCCAGTCCACTTGAAATCTCTAAAAAGACTAATATTCAGGAACGAAGGGAGTAAAATGTAAGAGATGCATGGTCCTCAATTCAATATTTAAAACGAACATGAAACTGAAACATGAATATTAAGTCTAGTACTACAGTACATGCAAATGTTGTGTTTAATTAGGCGGATCTATGATTGTCGGGGGTCGCCCCCTCGACCTTAGATAAAATTGTGAAGCTCTGTTTAGGGTTGTTTAGATTATATTTGTCCCCACCCTCCCAACCACCGATTAGTTGTGCACCCCCCACCCCTCCTCCCTGGGAGAATATCATGTGCCCCCATACCTTAGATGTGCCGATACGAGTTGCTTGGAGCTTGTAGATCTGAGATATAGCAGCTCACATGATGTCTTAATATTTTTACAGGAAACCTTGATGAGTTTGAGAATTGCACACAATTTGTACAAAAACTACTCAGATGCCCTTGGATCTCATATCCAACGACCTCGAAGCTCGTATCACCGTAGCATCTAAGATGAAGGAGGACATCATATTCTCCTGTATGTAAGAATATCATGTGCTACCACACCTTAGATGCTTTGGTGATACCAGCTCTTCGGAGCCGTTGGATTTGTGACCCAACACCTCCTCGGTGGTTCGAATGGTTTTTTGCAGAAAAGCCCCCAAAGAGTTCGGCCACTGCTTACAAGCACAAAGACAGCTCAGATGTCATTGGATCTCAGGTCAAACGACCTCGAAGCTCGTATCATCGTAGCATCCAAGCTGCGAGAGCACCTTATGTTTTCTCGCACGGGAGAATATGAGATGCTCCCGCACCGTAGATTCTATGGTGATACGAGTTCACGGAGATCTAACGGCCCACAGTAGGAGGTTTGACTGTTTTTGCAATATACGGCTGAGAGAGTTTGGGAATTGCGCAGAAAGTACAAGTACTACGCATGTGCCATCTGATCACTGATCATACGACCTAGATGCTCATATCACCGTAGCGGGTAATTAAGCTACGGGGAGCACCTAATGTGAGCAACGGGCAACCGTTGGATCCAAGATGCAGCGACACACACGAGGCCTGAATGTTTTATTTGCAAAAAAACCTTTGGAGAGTTTGGAAATTGCACATAATTACAAAGACTACTCCCAAGCCATTGGATCTCACTTCCAACGGTGTAAAAACTGGTATCACCATAGCATCTAAGCTGCGGGGTGGATGTGATATTCTATGCCGCTGTCATTTTTGTTCGTAAACTTGCAAAATACGTGTAACTTGTGCCGTTACTTGTCTAACCGCGCAAAGTGTTTGTTCAAAAAAACCATCCTACACTGAAATATCGGAACAACACACGGGGGTCCCACTTGTCATTAATCAAATTTGGACCTAAAACTAAAAAATCTGAAAGACGAGATTCGAACTGGCAACCTAGACTACAAAGCGTAAGTCGATAGCCTGAAACAACAACGGTTGTTGGCTTTGTCCCATAACTTGATTTTATACAGTATTACGTTGAGTAGAGTAGAGGGAGTGCCTCGTCAACACGTGCATGACCGTTGACTCACTTACTGGTGGGTCCCAGGTCTGCGATCTCTCTCTTCTCTCCGTCCTCTAACCTTTGCACGGGCACACACGAAGAGCGGCGCTAGCTTGCCGTGGTGTTATTACAACTAAAAAAAAGCTTGGAAAATAGAAGAATCGCCTAGAATAAGAGACGTTGTGGCTGGTCGAGACGGCGCTATCATGATGAAGCTATGTGGCTAGTGGGGTGTTTTCGACCGACTGGCTAGGTCCCAAGGTAGAACCTTAGGTACTACGTCTGATACAGTAAATTTTTACACACACATTTTCCCTCTGTCCCGAGACATGGCACACCCTACCGCGCGGTTTCGGGGTCCTCCCGGGTGGTGCACGCGTATATTCTTCCTGACGTGGGACGCCCTACCGCGCGTTGTCGTCAAATCACGAAAGACCACTTTTCCCGCCGAGTACATCAGTGAAGCACGGTGGCTAGCTAGTTGGGCTAGTTCGACCGATTAGCTAGGCTGCCGCCACATTTGTTTTTTCACCCCTTTTTTATCTACTTGCCGGCAGGTAAATTTAAATATCCCCCGCGGCGTTGCTCTGGTGTTTGAGTGCGACAGGATTTTTAATTTTTTGATTGACGGGAGCAAGTGCGACAAGATTTTTAATTTTTTGATTGATGGGAGCAGGCGCGGCAGCAATTAGTCACGATGACTCCGCCTATAAAACCCACTGTTCCCTGATGTGAGAAGTCGTCGACTGGTGTTTTACCATGGTGAAAACCAAAAGATTCCCCGCTCCTCGGCTGGCTCCCTCCGCCTTCTTGTAGATTGCATTGACTTTCAGCCGTTTCGCCCCCTGCATCACCAACGTCGTGCGCCTCGAGAAGCAGAGGGACTTCGGTGGTGTTTAGGCGCCCTCTGCATGGGCATGTCCATGTCTCGGCGCAACATGACCGTTGGATCAAACTCAGACGATGCAGATCAGTCACTGTAGCACAAAGCGTGTGGGTGTGTTTGGTTGCATTCTCATCTCAATATACTCCTCTGTTTAGGTGTGTAAGTCACCTTACGAAAACCAAATAATCCCAAAACACGTAGGCACAGTACATTAACTCCCTCCCCGTTTCTTGTTTTGTGACATATCAACCAATAAGAGACGTGGGCCGTGCATGCTTTCAATGACTTGAGACTAATAAACATGACATGCAGTGGTTAGTTCATTGCATGCAATGCTATTAATTAGCAAAAAGACATTAAGTTTTCTCATTTTCCTCTCCGCCTTGGTCGCAGTTGTTTCCTCTTCGTGTATTTGTGTTAACCTACTAGTGTGGACTCATGCACCCTTCATGCACTCTGCCAAACACCCAATGTGGGTCGAGCAGGGAACTTTTGCTCCCATCCCATGCACCCTTCATACACCCTGCCTAACACTATCCGTGCTTCATATGGTTCATGTTTCGTGGAGTACTATAGCACCATACTCTCCGTGCGCTGTAGACCTAGTTCTGTTAACATTGATCTCATCGTTCATTCTCGACCGGACAGTCGAGAAAGCGATACTATGTTACTACATTACTGTTCATATAGTTGACATGCGCACAACATCATTTGTTGTCGTCATATCTTACTACACTAGCAACAAGATTATGTAGTACTGACGTATGAACCACTGCACATGCCTAGTAGTAGGAGCACTGTGTATGTTCAAGTGGCTGCCGTGTTTCGCACTCCTCCTTCGTAAGAGTGGAAACACTTCCTGTAATCATTTTTTTCTTTAGAAAAATAGTGGACACGCTCTATCGTGCGGATCCTCCTCCAGCCATGCACTAAATTACTCACTTTCGCCGACGTGTGGGACAGCCAGCATCGGGGTCCACTAGCCATGCACTAAATTACTCCGTAGTAGAGTGACGGTAGACTACCCCAATCGAAGCACCGACGGAAGACCTAAGGATGAGTTCTACTGCTAAACTATCCAGCTGTTGTGTCCTTGTCGCCACGTGTCATGAACTAGTGTTTTTCTGTAGCATTGTTGTCAGGCGTGTTTTCGAGGCTGTACTTGACCACAACAATTTCCTGGTTGTGCCTTTGATTACGAAGGGTGTGGTTCTTGTAAAGCTTCCCAACAAATCTGATGCGGCATGTCTTCATGATCATGTTTATGAGTGGAAAGACCACTCTGTTAGGTTCTCCAAGGTTGACGAGATGGTGATGGTGCGTGTAGACATCTCTCACGAAGTCCATGTCCTAGTCAGTTATGCGGGGTTCATCCCGTAGGTCGGCGGCAAGAAATAGTCTGCAGAGTTTAATTAGTGCAACTTTGCTTGTCTGTAGTAAGTACTATTGTTCAATACTTGATTTGTGTTTGTGAACCCTGTATTGTTTATTAGTACTACCGCTTTTGGTGTGTGGTCAGTCCTGAGAACGGTCTATGTTAATGATTGTCCACTCAATTCAGTCTGTATATTTTGAAGTATCCAGATCATCTTTTTTGTGAGGACGGTTTATCAATTATGGTTACACTCCAATATATGTATGCATTGCAGGGTTTATCGCACCCACCAGGATTTCCAGTTCCATGGATGTTCGGTCCATACGATTTGTCATGACCTTTGGACTGTCCTGCTTGTGGGAGTAGGCGGGGCCCCTACATGCCACCCGTAGTTGGACGATCAATCTTCAACATAGTGAGTTCCTGGTAAGGATTCACTCGTGTCACATCAAGTAAATCTTATTGATTTACTGTCTAAATCTTATTGATTTAATGTCATGTTTTCTTTCTTTTCCTGCAATTTTACGATGCAGGTTTTGCCATGTGACATTCATCACAGAATAAACCATTTGGTTTGCTCTACGATGGCTATTTTTGCAGGTTTCACTTCTTATGTCGTGTCAGTAACGAAGGCACTGTCCTTATATTACTGGGAAAATTGGATCAGTCTGTTGTCTGAGTACAAGCTGAATCCCTATGATGAACTGCAGTTTGGTTTAACAAAAACGCCACAATTAGTCCTTCTCGCGTTTAAAAGAAATGAAGAAAAAAAACTGGATCATGGTCACGAAGCCTAGTCAAGTTAGAAAGCTGATCATAGCAGACCAGACACGATCGCCGCTGTCTCGCACATCGGTACCACCTTCAGCAATGGATCGAGCACCGGCAGTTGCTCTAGCACTGACAGCGGCAGCAGCTCAGTCTGATCCAGCTAAGGATTGGGCATCGACCGCGTTAGCGGATCAGGCTGATCTATCGGAGGATCGGGCATCGACATCGGCACCTGCTCCGACACCGGCACCAGCTCTACAAGGAGCACCATCTCCGGCAGCAACAGCGGCTTCGGCACCTGCACCAACACCTGCACTTGCATCTGCTCCGGCCCGTGCAGCGGCAACCGAACGAGCAATTTCACCAGCAACAGACTGGGCTGCAGTTCGCACTTCATATACCAAAGTCCTTACAAAAACCGACATGTCCACCTTCTTGGTAAGTGTTGGTGCAGGTTATGGTGCAGCCTTGGTAACTGTTTGGATATTGGATCATTGGCCGCCCAAGTGTTTCGTTCTTTTTTCTTTCCATGTTGTTACGCATGATTCACTGTGTTGATCTAACTGTTTGGGTATGTCTTCTTGTTTGCAAACAGAGAATTCCTAGAGCAACGAGGGAGTCGTTCAACAATCCGGGCGACAGTGGCCAAGTTTCTCTTACCATGCGCAGCCTTGGTGTGAATGAACCTGCTCAATATACCGTAAGTACAAAGGATGGTCGCATGATGATTGATGCTAAAGGATGGTCAAGGTTCAAATCTAAATCATATCTTGCGGTAGGGGATGATCTCAAAATCGAACTTTCTCGGCAAGGAGAGCTGGTCCAAATCAACTTTGAAATTCTTCAGTAGCGGCACGCAACTGTCAAACTGATCTATCCTATGAGAGATTTTGATGTAATAATCTGGCATGGTGAAACAAGTGTCCTGTGTGTATAAGTAATACGACAGTATTATTTATCACATGGTATATCGTTGATAGAATTGCAACTCTCATTGCTGGTTAGGAACTGTCGTTCGATTTCATTCCAACAGCTGCCGTCCTTTATTCAATTTTGTGTATTCGCCTTGCGACAGCATCTAAAACCAGCGCTGTACTGATCGCTTGCAATATGAAAAGCGCTGAGGTAGAACACATGGGCCCCCAAACATGCAGTGTGGGCCTGCGGCCCAAAGTCCAGAACCGTGAGCCTGTCTGAGTATTATATTCTCAGCTGAACCCCCATAATGCCCGTGCGTTGCACGTAACATCAAGATGCATTTGTATGAGTATTTTATCTTAGGAGAGAAAAGGATGAATGAGGGAAGGCCTTATTTGCAAATGTGGAGAGGTGTGTGGGTACCTTTTTGCAAAATTGCCATAGTTTCCTTCCTATCCGTCAGATATAAATGAGACGGCCTATATTGCAGGATGGCAGGCACACCATCATCACAAACTCGTCTATACTGTGTTAAAAACAACTATGTTTTTTATAATTATATATGTTATATATATTCCCCTTGATTTTTCTTATGTATAAAGTTGTGATATAAAAGATTTGTATATTTCTTTACAGAGGGAGTATCTCTATGTCAAAAATATATTTTTGTGTAACTAGTTACTCCTGTCTTTCTACTTCCTTTCGCTGATATGTGGGGCATCCGGCAACGGGGTCCACCTGCCATATGCACAAATTAGAGTGCACAACTGCACGGTAGACACACCCTGGTCGTAGCGTCGCAGTAACGCCCAATGAGCTATCAAATCACAACCCCCCTTCCCAGCTTTAGCAGTAAGCTGGACGGACGAAGCGGCAATATTTCACTGGGCCTGAATCCCCTTCTCCCTCGTCTGCTTGTTCAGAGAAAACCCCCTCTCGGCGATTGCATAGGTTTTTCTCATTGAGAACCAGGTACGAATTCTTCATCCATCCCCGATAAATCCAAGTCCCTTGGTCGCGGGTAATCCTAGGATGGCAGCCGCCGCCGTTGATGCATTTTTCTTCCTACTGAATCTAGTGTGTTTCATTTGCAGTGCCCAAAGTGCGAGGACCCTACAGGATTCTGCGCCCTCGGCGAGACGCCACACTTGTTCCTTCTCATCCTAACACATGATTTTAAAATGCGCACAGTATGTTCGTAGAATCCTCTTTTCTATCCGGGAGGGTGGGTTTTTTTTAACATGCTATCGACTAATTTGGAAATTTGGATTGCTATATTTGGATAAAAGGTACTACCAGTACGATGGTCAACACTGACGTGAAGGAGGAAGTTATTTCTAGATTTGGATAGGGAATACATTGTGTTCTCATATTATTTTTCCTGCAGTGCATTATTTGCTCTGCCAGAACACATGTACTCAAGATGCTCAGCCTTGCCATAACTGAATACACCAGTTTAATGGTCACAGTGAAGACAAGCCATGGATATAAGTTCCGAGTTGGTTTCATGAACCAAGAACATTGATGCTTTTTTATGGCCGAACTTGGATAAACTTTCTCAAGTGTTACGGACTGAAAGTTGGCGCACGAATGTTGATGGAAATAGCATAACCTGGTGTCATCTTCATTGCGATCTTCCACCCCGACATCGTTCCAATTGTTCATCCATGTTAGTTTTGTATCTGGTTCTTGCTTGTTGCCTCGATTACTTCTTAATCCACCTATTCTGTCTAACTAATCACAATTTAACTTTAGAAGTAGCAACGAATCTCTCACGATGCTACTTCTAACTAATATTTTCTTATAACTGGTGGCACGTGTAGGTTTTTTCAGAGTTAAGCAGGCTGCTCGTTTGTTATTCTGTAACAACTCGGCTATTACTGATGGCACTAAAGTTGACTGGGATGACATCCACAAGTTCCTACACTTTATTGATCGTCTTGAGGTCCTTGTGGGGTGTTTCAATGGTGGAAGGCCACGTGGGATATGTGTGCCACTGCTGCACTCGTTGAACAGGTCCAACTCTGTCGAGAAACTTACGGTACGAGTTGTTTTCTGTTATATATGTTGTTCATAAACTATTGCTTATACACAGTTTTACAGCTGTGATCTTCTTGAAACAGAAACTGCCCAGTTCTATTGTTCCTATACAGATGCCTGACCATGGTCGGGTCAGACTTGTGCTTGGTCACAACATGATGTTTATGTCGACCTACTCCATTCCCCTTGGAGGTGAAAAGATACTTATTCATGGGTGGTCTCAAATAATGAAGGCCCGTCCATCTTGGAGAATAGGACAGAAGATTATGTTCATGCTTTTCCATGGCTCTAAAGTGAATATCCTGTTTATTGACCACATTGCGAGATGAAGCCGCTTTCAGAAGGTTGTGGATGCGCGGGGTGGCGCCTGGGCCTTGTCCTGGGGCTTGGCGGCCTCGCCCTTGGTTAACTGTAGGCAAAGTAGCACTGTTCGAGGCATGCTTCATACGGTTGAACCTGCATAAGTACTCATACTGCATTCAGATATGGTTGTTAAGTGCCCCTGCTGGTTTCAGTTAAGGTTGTTAAGTACTCCTGCTGCTTTTACAGTCTGTCGTGTTTCTTCAGTCCTGTCTTCCTCCAGCCGCCAAAACCAAACCAGCGCCGGCGGGGCCGCCTGCTTCCGCCTCCCACGGCTGGCTGCGCCTCAGCGCACGCATCACCGCCCCACCGTCTCCTAAATTGTTAACGCCGACGTCCGCGGCCTCGCCGTCGTCCTCCGCGCGCTTTGGTGCGCTCGCCGCGGCGTCGCCCTCTCGCGTTGTCAACATGGTCAACAAACAACAGGAATCGGCAGAAGTACGTGGAGAGGATGACCGTACAGGCCCACCATGTCAGCGTATGGAAAAATAAAATGCTTCCTCCTAGTGTTTTCCTGACATCTGGGACCCACGACATTGTGAGCGTACATAGTCAATAGACAGGAGAACAACACAAGATCGGCTGACACCTGGGACGTAGCTGCTCGAGCAGTTTTTTTGTTATTGTTGAGACGGAGCAGGGTTTGAACTGGGTTGTGGCCCGTCTAGCCCAGGCTTATATTTTATGTTCACCATGTGACCAGCCCAGCTATTTTTTCTTTGTGAAAATGAACCCAGTTTATTTTTTCTGAAGAATACCCAATCCAGGCCTATTTATTTTTCTACGCCCTATTGGGCTGCAACTCTTTCAAATCTTGAAAGTAGTATGAAATTGGTTGTAAATATAAAAACAGATGACAAATTGGCAATTACTTTATAATTTCTGAATTTTTTCACATTTTTAGATTCCTATTTCACTGGGCATTAACCTAATTTAAATATATCTTCAAAGTACTTTAAATCTGGCTCAACATTTGGGTATTAAAAATAGTTTGGAACCCATAGAAATATGCGAAATTGGCCCTGGCCAACCAAAAATAATGGACTCCAATAAATTGCATAAGAAGTCGCAATGAGCTATATATAAATTATTGAAAAAAAGAGGGAATGGTCTGACTTATGGGCCTATTAAGTTGATGCGTATGCAAGATTTTTTTAGTTATTATATACGTCAACAAACAATTCTAGCAGACGTAACCGTTGGATGTCAATCCAACCGCCGTCGTGTTTCTTCAATCTCTGATCTTCTTGCTCCAGCCGCCAAATACAGCGCCGGCGGGACCGCCTGCTCCCGCCTCCCGTGCAGGCCTCACCGCCCCTACTACTCCAACCGCTGGCCAAGGCATCCCTCTAATCACCCACACCCCCTGTTATTCTAGGGCGACGGCAGCCTCACACTGCAGCCGAACTAGTGAACCCTCGTACTCCTCTCCGCGTGGGCATCCACTGACGCGTCTTCCCCGGCTCCGTGTCGTCCCCTTCCTAGGCCTCGCCGTCATCCACCGCCCTGGTGCTCTCGGCGCGGTGTGGTCAACGTGGTCAAGGAATGACTTCCATCGGAAGAGTACTGTCGTGGAGAAGCTGACAACTGGGTCCACGACAGCCGCAAGGAACTTGTGACGCCCCCGATTCAACCGTACACTAATCATACACGTAAACGTGTACGATCAAGATCAGGGACTCACGGGAAGATATCACAACACAACTCTAAAAATAAAATAAGTCATACAAGCATCATAATACAAGTCAGGGGCCTCGAGGGCTCGAATACAGGTGCTCGATCATAGACAACTCAGCGGAAGAAACGATATCTGAGTACAGACATAAGTTAAGCAAGTTGCCATAAGATGGCTAGCACAAACTAGGATACATATCGAAAGAGGCGCAGGCCTCCTACCTGGGATCCTCCTAAACTACTCCTGGACGTCGTCAGCGGCCTGCACGTAGCAGTAGGCACCTCCGGTGTAGTAGGAGTCGTCGTCGACGGTGGCGTCTGGCTCCTGGGCTCCAGCATCTGGTTGCGACAACCAGGAAGAAAGGAAAGGGGGAAAAAGGGGGAGAAAAGCAACCGTGAGTACTCATCCAAAGTACTCGCAAGCAAGGATCTACACTACATATGCAGGGGTATCTGTGTAAAGGGGCAATATCGGTGGACTAACCTGCAGAATGCCAGAATAAGAGGGGGATAGCTAGTCCTGTCGAAGACTATGCTTCTGGCAGCCTCCATCTTGCAGCATGTAGAAGAGAGTAGATGGTAAGTTCACCAAGTAGCATCGCATAGCATAATCCTACCCGGCGATCCTCCCCTCGTCGCCCTATGTGAGAGCGATCACCGGGTTATATCTGGCACTTGGAAGGGTGTTTTTATTAAGTATTCAGTTCTAGTTGTCATAAGGTCAATGTACAACTCCAGGTCGTCCTGTTACCGAAGATCACGGCTATTCGAATAGATAAACTTCCCTGCAGGGGTGCGCCACATTACCCAACACGCTCGATCCCCTTTGGCCGGACACACTTTCCTGGGTCATGCCCGGCCTCGGAAGATCAACACGTCGCAGCCCTAACTAGGTACAACAGAGAGGTCAGCACGCCGGTCTAAATCCTATGGCGTAGGGGTCTGGGCCCATCGCCCATTGCACAGCTTCACGTTGCGAGGGCGGCCGGAAGCAGACCTAGCCCCCTTAATACAAGCGCAGGCTTACGGTCCAATTCGGCGCGCGCCGCTAAGTCGCTGACGTCAAGAAGGCTTCGGCTGATACCACGACGTCGAGTGCCCATAACTGTTCCCGCGTAGTTGGTTAGTGCGTATAGGCCAGTGGCCAGACTCAGATCAAATAACAAGATCTCGTTAAGCATGTTAATTGAAGTATCCGCGAACACCGACCAGGGCCAGGCCCACCTCTCTCCTAGGTGGTCTCAACCTGCCCTGTCGCTCTACCACAAAGTAACAGTCGGGGGTCGTCGGGAACCCAGGCCCACCTCTACCGGGATGGAGCCACCTGCCCCTTCAACCCCCCATCTCCGAACAGTATCATAAGTAATGTAACAGTATAAACTATATAGCATATGCCCGTGATCACCTCCCGAAGTGATCACGGCCCAGTAGTATAGCATGGCAGACGGACAAGAGTGTAGGGCCGCTGATGGAACACTAGCATCCTATACTAAGCATTAGGATATCAGGTAAAGATATCAACAATTGTAGCAACAATGACAGGCTATGCAGCAGAATAGGATTAACCGAAAGCAGTAACATGCTACACTACTCTAATGCAAGCAGTAGAGAGAAGGAATAGGCGATATCTGGTGATCAAGGGGGGGCTTGCCTGGAAGCTCAGCTGTGAAGGAGGGGTCGTCAACACCGTAGTCGTACTGGGTAGCAGCGGCGTCGGTCTCGGTGTCTAACGAGAGAAGAGGGGGAAGAAACAATAAATATAATGCAAACATATGCATGACGGTGCATGACATACAATGAGCGTTGCTAGGGGTGCCCAAACGCGGTAGGAGGTGATACCGGTGAAGGGGGAAAACATCCGGGAAAGTATTCCCGGTGTTTCGCGTTTTCAGACAGATGAACCGGAGAGGGAAAGTTGCGAGTTTACTATGCTAGGGATGTGTGGCGGACGAACGGGCTGTGTATTCGCATTCGCCTCGTCGTTCTGAGCAACTTTCATGTACAAAGTTTTTCCATCCGAGCTACGGCTTATTTTATATTAATTTTAAAAGATTTAAATCATTTTTAGGATTTATTTAATTATTTTAAATCAACATTATCCAGAATAGTGTTTGCTGACGTCATCATGTGACGTGTGGGTCCCGCATGTCATACTCTGTTTATTTTAATTAGGATTTAACTAATCTAGTTGCTGTTTAATTAATTAATAATAGTTAATTAGGTCAATTAAACATAATTAATTAATTAATTAATATTTTATTTATTATTTATTTTTTAATCCTTTTTTTACATTCTCAGGGGGCGGCCTCAGATGTCATAGGTACAGGGGGTGCCTTAGCGGGTGTGCGGGTAGGCGGTAGCGGGCATCCGACGGGGCGAGTCCGGGCGCTGGGCGCGGGCATCGCCCGAGCGGGCGCTGCTGGTAGGCGTGGCCGAGGGCCGGACGGGGAGTGGCCGTGGCCGAGCCAGACGGCCAGGGCGCAGCCCCGACGCGCTGGTCACGGCGGTGGCTGGGACCAGCAAGGGGGAAGAGCGGGGCACGTGCGGGAGGGGGGGCGGAGTGGCCAGAGTGGCGCGGTGCGCGGCGAGGGAGAGGCGAGCGCGAGGCATGCGGGGCGGTGGCCAGCGGTGGGCGTAGGCAGAAGCAGCAACGCCAGAGCAACGGGGCCGACGAGCGGGGCGGCTGCAGCGTGCGAAGGGGGAGGGGTCCGCGGGCGCGAGCGGAAGCGGGAGGGCAGAGGCAGTGGCGCGCAGCAGCGCAGTGGTGAGTAGGGGCCGCGGGACGAGCGGGTGGCGGCTGCGAGGCACGCCACGGGCGCGTCGAGGAGCGGGCATGTGCGGCTACAAGCGCGGTGCGCGCGCCGACAGAGGCGGCGTCGGGCGCGGGGTGCCGTTGCGAGCAGGGGAGGAGGAGAAGGGGCGCTCATGGTGGCCGTAGGGTAAATGGCAGTGGGGCGTGAGGAGGAGGACGGGGACGACGGCGGGGACGAGGCGACGGGGTCGGGGTGGCGTGGGGCTCCGACGATGTGGCTCCAGGCGGCGACGTGGAGCTCCGGGCGGCGGCGACGGCGGCGGGTAGTCGAGGCCGATGTGTGCGTGCCCCGATCCGATCTGGATCGGGGGGAGGGGAAGCGAGGAGTGTGAGGGAGTGGGGCAACTGGGGGGTTAGGGTTTGGGGTACGAGGCCATATAGGCCAGGGGAGGTTAGGCGGGCCAGTTGGGCTGGCCAGCTGGGCCGATTGGCCCAGTGGGTGGGGGTCCCTTTTTCTAATCTTTTTTTGTTTTCTGTTTTGTTCTTTTCCTTTTATTTATTTTCTTTCTTTACTATTTTTTCTATTTTTCAATATACTTTAGTTTTAGGAAAATATACACTTAGTATCTAAATTAGTATTTCAACTATGCGTGCGTGCGTCCATAGTCACAAAAAGTCTAGTCCTCAAATAAATTAGTTTGACATTTTATTAATTACAAAATGTATTTAAATAATTGTTTTTGCTGTTGTTTTATTCATCTTATAGTATTTAAACATTTTATAAAGGTGTGGTTCCAACACCATAATTACCTATGCAATATTTGGTTCACTCCGAACATTTTAGTTTTAATATTTGAAAACTTTTATTGTTTGCTTGATTTTGGATTTGAACTGGAATCGGTTTCGAACTAACGCGAGATTAGCAACAGTAATCGAAGTGACGTGGCATCATTGGCAGAGAATTACTGTAGCTTAATTATCCGGGCGTCACAGAAGTGCCTCCTTATTACGCGGAAAATAATTATTACTCCACCTGACAGGAGGGACCCACCGGACGGAACACCGTATTTGGCGAAAAAAAGTTTCCCCCCTGACTGCTGGGACCCACCGGACGGGCCACCGTATTTCATGAAAAAAAAACGTTCCCCCCGCTGTCAGCTCAGACCACCGGAAGTGCCTCCTTATTACGCACAAAAAATGAATACTCCCCCTGCTAGCTGGGACCCAGTATAGTGGGAGGCTGACTTGTGGGCCTACTAAGTTGACGGGGACGGAGGGCTTCGTCAACTTAGTCAATATGCACGATTCTACCTCCATTGACCGTACGATGTCCATCCAACGGCCGTAGTGCTTCTTCAACCTCTGGTCTTCTTCCTCCAGCCGCCCAAACCAGCGCCGGTCGTGCCTCGTGCTCCTGCCTCTCGTGGCCGGCTGCGATGCCGCGGAGGCCTCATCGCCCCCCTACTACTCCCACCGCTGGCCAGGCCATCCCTCTACTCACCCACACCCCCTATTATTCTACGGCGACGGCAGCCTCACACCGCAGCCGAACCAGTGAACCCCCGTACTCCTCTCCGCGTGGGCATCCACTGCCGCGTCTTCCCTGGCTCCGCGTCGTGCCCTTCCTAGGCCTCGCCGTCGTCCACCGCCCTGGTGCTCTCGGCGCGGCGTGGTCAACGTGGTCAAGGAACGGCTTCCATCGGCCGTGGACTGTACGTGGAGAGGCGGACAGCTGGGTCCACGGCCGCAGCAAGGAAGTGCCTCCTTATTACGCGCAAAATAATTATTCCTCCACCTAACAGCGGGGACCCACTAGACGGGCCACCATATTTCACGGAAAAACGTTTCCCCCTGACTGCTGGGACCCACCAGCTACATCTTCGCACGCAAGGAAGTGCGTCCGGCCAAAAAAAAACGATTCGCCCCCCTGACTGCTGAGACCCACCAGCTACATCTTCGCACGCAAGGAAGTGCCTGACAGTCGGGACCCACCTGCTCGAAGCGTACGTAGCGTTGTCATTCTGGTCGCGAATGTGTACGTACATACTGGTCGATGTAGAGGCGCGCACGTGTCGTAGTAGAGGCGCGCAGGTAGCATGTAGATGTACTTACAGCGGCAAGTGTGCAAGAAAGAAAATACAGCCACGTACGTACATACGGGCAGGGTCTCGAACGCATACTCGCGCATACGTATGGCCAGGGCTCGTGTACATGGCTGGGTCGGAACGGAGAAACTGCGTCGTCGTCGTGTTCATGGGGAGCCAACCGGCTGGGTCGGAACGGAATGCGTCGTCGTGTTCATCGGGAGGGCTTGGACGGAACAGCCGATGGAAACGAGGCCTGGCGTACCGCAGAAAGGAGGAGACGGCCTTGTGTTCGACCGGCCATGTTCGAAACGGGATCCTCTTCATCGAGAGGGGTCTGGCGTACCGCAAAACAGAGGAAACAGACCTCCTACGGTCGAAACGGGGGTCCTGTTGATTGGGAGGGGTGTGGCGTACCGCAAAACGGAGGAAACGGACTTGTGTTGGAGCGCTACGGTCGAAACGGGGGTCCTGTTCATTGGGAGGGGTGTGGCGTACCGCAAAACGGGACTCCACGGGATACTATTCATCTCCACCATCGACCCCCTCCAGCCTCCACGGGCTACTGTTCATCCACCGTCGACCTCCTCCAGCCTCCACCTACGACTGTTCATCCATGGGCTCCTGTTCATCCAGCCTCCACCGCGCGCTACTCCACCGGCTACTATTCAACCACCCCTCTACACGGGCTCCTGTTCAACCACCCCTCCACGGGCTACTGTTCATCCAGCCCTCCACAATCTACTGTTCATCCTGCCCTCCACGGGGTGGTCCTGTTCATCCTGCCCTCCACGAGGTCCTGTTTATCCAGCCCCAACCGGCTCGATCGGTCGGGGTCCTGTTCATCCAGAGGCAACACCACGGGGGTCCTGTTCATCCACCCCCACCGGGAACTGTTCATCCAAACCCGCCCCAGCAACACTCACTGTTCATCCAGAGGCAGCATCGATCGGCTTCAGTAAGCAGCAATACCGAAGGAATCGCTCGATCGGGTTCAGTTAACAGCCACCGATCGATTGCTCGGGTTCAGTAACGCGTAGCCTGCAGTGCAATCGCTCGGGTTCAGTTAGAGCCCAACGCCTCGCTCGGAATCAGTTAGAGCCCAACGCCTCGCACCCACGCGCGTGCGTGTATGAGAGAAACGCACATCGCTCGGCCCCGACCACCCACCGTAATCGGGAACACCCCGATATTTTCCTTGCCCTCGCTTCTACCACGGTTTTTTCCGTCATGGGCGACCCAAAGAATGTCATGCAGCTGCGTCTCCGGCCCGCCCAGGACGAAAAGCCCATTTTCTGTCATGATTTTTTGTCATAGAAGTAGGACCCCACCACATCTATAATGATACCGTGTTTTGTCACAATTATTGTCTATGAAGTGTCATAAGTATGACAGAAAAATTTCGTTCAGCCCAAAATGTCAGGGATGTGTGTTTTTTTGTAGTGAAGATTCTGTCGTTCAGCCCAAAATGTCAGGGATGTGTGTTTTTTTGTAGTGAAGATTCTGTCCGCGAAGAGCGGATTGAATGAAGCCTTCATGAGCCTGCTAAAAGGCTACGAGGTTTGTGATGTAATGTTTTCAACTATATTTTATTTGCAAAGATGCACCTGTGTATAGGTAGTAGCCCCTGAGACTCGGGTTGGCTTCCCATGGGAGGCGAACGGAGGATCGAGAAGAAACATTCAAGGACTAATCTAATTAACTTGAACACAGGCTGCTTCCCCCCTGGCTACTTCCCAGACTACGGAAATTGCCGAGCTGCAGCGGAAGCTTGATGTGGCAGGGGATGACATTGCGTTAATCAATATGCGTCTTGACGAGTCGCATGGTATGTATTCAGGGCAGTCCCTTCACATACGTTTTTGTGAGATCAGCATGGTGCTGAAAGTTATATACTGGAATATGCATGACTGCAGATGGTGCTGCCGCCTTGAAATTCTTCGGGCAGAGTTGGCCCGGGCCAAGGAGCAGGCCCGGTTTAGTAATGCGGCTGCCAAAAAGGCATCGGCTGAATTGAAAGCCAAACAAGCTGCTCGGCGCCAAGACGAGGAGAAGATATCCACGATGGCGCTCGAACTAAAAAATGCTGCTAGCCGCTGTGAACTTCTTGAGAAGAAGAATAAAGCCAAAACGGCTGAACTTGACAAGGCCTTACTAGAGGCGAGCGAAGCGCGGTCGGAATCCAGAGCGGCCCGTGAGGAGATCCGGCAAGCTAGGGAGATTGCGGCTGGTAAGCCCTTTTTGCTACAAACTAAGTTCGGCGATCCGAACTATGCTCAGCTTAACCAAGTGTGGAGTTCTCCGGACGAGTTTTTAGACTTGCCAAAGAGTTCTTCCGATGCGGCGCAGTTTTACCAGGCGCGAGAGGGGTATGCAACGGAGAAGCTTTTCTGGTCACAATTTGGCACGTCGAAGCGCCCTCTGTTGCTGAATGAACAGATGTCCCAATGGGCCGAGCTTCATAGGATATCCGGTGCTGCCATGAAGAACGTCATAATCCGTTTGTGGCCAATTGAGCCTGTTCCGAATAGCTACTTTGGCCTGGTGCAGCGACTTGTTGATGCGGTGCCACGTATCGACGCTGCGAAGCGGTCGGTGTGCATTGAGGGTGCACGGATGGCCTTTGCCCGAGTCAAGACATTCTGGGGGAAGATGAAGGCCATCGATGTCGCGGCGAAGAGTCCACCCAAGGGCAAGGACCATCACGCACCGGAGCATTATTTTGAAGACGTCTTAGAGGCTGCCCGCTTGATAGAGGGTCAATGCTCGAAAGACATAGTATTCGAGTGAGGTGTAAGGGAATTGTAGAAGACAATTTTATATTTAATCTATTTTTAAGTTTTGCTCGAAAGCTTTTTATTCCTCCTGTGCGGCCGTTTTTATGTAATCTGAAAGTTCTCCAGTCGTCGGCTTCAGCCCCCTCGTAGGAAGTACGGGGGTGTTCGGAAAAGCATTTGATCACTCTTGACCCAACGTCTTGGTCCATGAAGGAGGTGACAATGCGGCGAACAAGGCAATCAGACTATAGGGCGTTAACACTTTCACTTAGCCATAGGAGTTTTATGGTGGGTCTACGATATAGCCCCTGGTATATACGCGGCTTATTTTTAGTACGATGTGATGTACAGATGATCTGAAAAAGATCCTTCGTATAACACAGAGAGAATCGCTAAAGATTCCGATAAGTCATCAAGTGGTTGACCAGCTCTCGCCGCATCATGACAGTCAGTTTTCGGCTTTCTCTACTAAGGTGCTTGACCAGATGAACCGGAAGCACAATCGCAGTAGTTCTCCCTTTACTACCCTAGTCGATAGAGCAGAACGTAGGGTAGCAAGCACAGGAGCCGGGCAACCCAACTATTGACCCAAGACATGATTCGGAGCTGATGCATATAAGGCCAAACTCGTGACGCCAAAGTACGCTATAAAGCTGTTCGGACTTGCCGGCAACTCATTTGTTCCCATACCGAGCCCCTGGCAGGTTATGCCAAGGTATATCTGTAAAACAACCATAGGAGCCATATTCATTTGCGAAAAGGCATGAATGATTAATTCGGATAATGTTAACTGGGACCTGAGCGGTATGCCAATGGTTACTTTATATATAAAAAGACCTCAACCCTGGCTATTTGACATGCCCGGGGTCGAAGGCAGAGGGAAAAGGCATATTACAGGCTCGAAATAAAGAGTGCGGTCTACAAAAAGTTTATTTTGGACCTCTTGTCGCACGTCTGCGCCGCCTGTCCTCGGCGAGGGGAATCCTTGACGGAAGTAGCCCCTTAGGTGAGTGTACGGATCCGAACTCCGATGGGATTGGTTGAGATGTTTGTCCTTTCCTTCACCTATTTTTAAGAGATAATGAAAAAAGAAAAAAAAAGGAAAGTAGATAAAGAATGTTACGGGAATGCTTGTCGGCTTGTCCGTATTGTGCTTCCGCCAATGCCCATGGTATCTTAAGTGCGTAGTGGTGTATGCGCGGTACAAATTTTGCGTGTATGTGAGGTGGGCGGCGGAAGCTGAACTGCTACTTCCGCTCCAGGGTTGATCGATCCTCGGGGGGAAATTACTTCTGAGCCCCGGTGTTTGGTTGGCGAACCTCTCCATCGTCCCTATCGCCTGGCGGCCTCCTCCCCTTGTGTTCGGCGTTGAGCTTGCCGGCCTGCTTGAAGACCCAACAGTTTCTGTTGGTATGATTAGCTGGTTTATCGGGGTGGCCGTGAATTTGGCAGGGTCGGTCCAATATCCTGTCTAGGTTGGATGGTCCATCTCGGTTCGCCTTGAGTGGCTTTTTCCGTTGATCGGGTTTGGGATTGCTGAATCCAGCGTTGACCGTTGTGTCGCGTGATCTTTCATTATCATCACGACTGTTGTGTTTGCTTCGTCGTGGTTTGCCATTGCCGTCTCGGACTTCGGAAGTGGCCGAGTCGCTGGTGCTGTTGCTTCTACGAGCGAGCCAGCTGTCTTCTCCCGCACAAAAGCGAGTCATTAGAGCGGTAAGGGTTGTCATGGATTTAGGTCCTCTTGACCGAGGTGGCGTGCAAGCCATTCATCCCGGACGCTGTGTTTGAAGGCTGCAAGGGCTTCCGCGTCTGGACAGTCAACGATTTGGTTCTTTTTTACTAAGAACCTAGTCCAGAGCTTCCTGGCTGACTCTCCGGGCTGCTGGACAATGTGACTTAAGTCATCGGCGTCCGATGGCCGGACATATGTTCCTTGGAAGTTGTCGCGAAAGGCATCTTCCAAATCTTCCCAGCTGCCAATAGAATTTTCAGGCAGACTGTTTAACCAGTACTGAGCTGGTCCTTTGAGTTTTAGTGGTAGGTATTTGATGGCATGAAGGTCATCTCCCCGGGCCATGTGGATATGGAGGAGGAAATCCTCGATCCATACCGCGGGATCCGTTGTTCCGTCGTATGATTCGATATTCATGGGTTTGAAACCGTCTGGGAATTCATGCTCCATTACTTCGTCAGTGAAGCAAAGAGGGTGTGCGGAGCCTCTATGTTGGGCCGCACTGCGACGTACCTCCAATGGGGTCCATTTGCGGTTTTCAGCCTGGGCGTGGCTAGGTTTGTCACGTCCGAATAGGTAGCCGTTGTCGCGTGTCGAGGCCTGTCCTCGCGATCCGTAGATCAATCTTGTGTGTCCTGCTCTACTATCCATGTCCTGTTGAAGGTCGTATGTACATCCCCGAGCTATTTTATTCTTGCCTTTACGGTGAGGTGGGGCAGTCTGGTGTTCGACTTGAGTTGCCGCTTTATCCGGACCGACTTGTGGTCGACCTGCCGCATTGTGCGATGATGGTACGGGCTCCAGCGCCTTGTCATCGCACTGAGGTAGCAATCTACGCTTCGGGTAGCTTTTGGCTAGGCCGCTAAGGCCGTATTCTTCGGCGGCGAGGACTTCGGTCCATCTATCATTGAGCAGATCTTGGTCCGCTTGAAGTTGCAGCTGCTTCTTTCTTAGGCTTCTTGCAGTGGCTATTAGCCGACGTTTGAAGCGCTCCTGCTCGAGAGGTTCCTCAGGCATGGTGAAATCCTCGTTGCCGAGGCTCTCCTCTTCCTCGGAGAGCGGAACATAATTATTGTCCTACGAGTCTCCGTGTATGGCCTGTTCAACAGGGCTATCTTGCCCAATTTCCCGTTCCCCCTGTTCGGAGGTTACCTTGACGGGGTCTTCATTATTTTCGGCATCGTCCGGAGTATTATTTTTTCCGGTGCCCGTACTGCAGTCTTTGGAACGACGTGACTTAGAACGGCGTCGAGGAAGTTGGCGCTTGGGCTTTCTCTTAGGAGGTTTATCCTCCACTGGATCCTCTTTGTCATCGTTGTTAGTTTTTTCAGGCATGTCCACCATGTATACGTCGTAGGAAGAAGTGGCCATCCGTCATCTAGTGAATGGCGGGTTTTGGCCTTGCTCCTTGTCGGCATCGTCGTCCGTACTGGCGATGTCTTCGGAGCCATAGTCAAGCATGTCGGTTAGATCCTCGACAGTGGCTATGAAGTGGGTGGCGGGTGGGAAGCAAAATTCTCGATCATCAGCCCCTAGTCCGAACCGGACAGAGTTCGGCTATGAGTCCCCCGCCAAGGACATGCTCTTTAATGAATTTAGCACATCGCCCAAGGGCGAGTGCTGGAATATGTTTGCGGCGCTGAACTCGAAGATCGATAAACGCTCAAGTTCGGTATCCGCGAACTCGCGTGGTCCGGAACTCATACCCAGAGAAGAGTCCGGAGTTCCGGTGACACGAGTATTGCGTGGGATTAAGTCCATGTGCGGCTCCAACGCCGGAGAATCTGTGGCCTCCATGGTGGGGTTCAACGCCAGAGAATTTGCGGCGCTGAACTCGAAGTCTAGCATGTATGACTATGGTAATGAATATCACTGTTTCCGGACTAAGTCCTCTGGTTTATATAGACACCGGGGAGATCTAGGGTTACACAAGGTCGGTTACAAGCAAATGAATCTACATATTCGGTCGCCAAGCTTGCCTTCCATGCCAAGGAGAGTCCCATCCGGACACGGGTGCAGTCTTCGGTCTTCGTCTCTTCACAGCCCATCAGTCCGGCCCATGACTAACAGGCCGGACGCCCGAGGACCCCTTAGCCCAGGACTCCCTCACTACGCCTGGTCCTTGTTGAAGGTTAAAACAGCACACTTGACGAAAAATCATTGTGGTTTTGATGCGTAGGTAAGAAAGGTTCTTGCTAAGCCCGTAGCAGCCACGTAAAACTTGCAACAACAAAGTAGAGGACGTCTAACTTGTTTTTGCAGGGCTTGCTGTGATGTGATATGGTTAATACGTGATGCTATATAAATTGTTGTATGAGATGATCATGTTTTGTAACAGTTATCGACAACTGGCAGGAGCCATATGGTTGTCGCTTTATTGTATGAAATGCATTCGCCATGTAATTGCTTTACTTTATCACTAAGCGGTAGCGATAGTCGTAGAAGCAATAGTTGGCGAGACGACAACGATGCTTCGATGGACATCAAGGTGTCAAGCCGGTGACGATGGTGATCATGACGGTGCTTTGGAGATGGAGATCAAAGGCACAAGATGATGATGGCCATATCATATCACTTATATTGATTGCATGTGATGTTTATCCTTTATGCATCTTATTTTGCTTAGTACGGCGGTAGCATTATAAGATGATCTCTCACTAAATTTTAAGGTATAAGTGTTCTCACTGTATGCACCGTTCCTACAGTTCGTCGTGCCGAGACACCACGTGATTATCGGGTGTGATAAGCTCTACGTTCACATACAACGGGTGCAAGCCAGTTTTGCACACGCAGAATACTCGGGTTAAACTTGACGAGCCTAGCATATGCAGATATGGCCTCGGAACACTGAGACCGAAAGGTCGAGCGTGAATCATATAGTAGATATGATCAACATAGTGATGTTCACCATTGAAATCTACTCCATCTCACGTGATGATCGGACATGGTTTAGTTGATATGGATCACATGATCACTTAGATGATTAGAGGATGTCTATCTAAGTGGAAGTTCTTAAGTAATATGATTAATTGAACTTTAATTTATCATGAACTTAGTACCTGATAGTATTTTGCATGTCTATGTTGTTGTAGATAAATGGCCTGTGCTACTGTTTCATTGAATTTTAATGCGTTCCTAGAGAAAGCTAAGTTGAAAGATGATGGTAGCAACTACACAGACTGGGTCCGTAACTTGAGGATTATCCTCATTGCTGCACAAAAGAATTACGTCCTGGAAGCACCGCTAGGTGCCAAACCCGCTGCATGAGCAACACCAGATGTTATGAACATCTGGCAGAGCAAAGCTGATGACTACTCAATAGTTCAGTGTGCCATGCTTTACGGCTTAGAACCGGGACTTCAACGACATTTTGAACGTCATGGAGCATATGAGATGTTCCACGAGTTGAAGTTAATATTTCAAGCAAATGCCCAGATTGAGAGATATGAAGTCTCCAATAAGTTCTACAGCTGCAAAATGGAGGAGAATAGTTCTGTCAGTGAGCATATACTCAGAATGTCTAGGTACCACAATCACTTGACTCAGGTGGGAGTTAATCTTCCGGTTGATAGTGTCATTGTCAGAGTTCTTCAATCACTGTCACCAAGCTACAAAAGCTTCGTGATGAACTATAATATGCAAGGGATGGATAAGACAATTCCCGAGCTCTTCGTGATGCTAAAGGCTGCGGAGGTAGAAATCAAGAAAGAGCATCAAGTGTTGATGTTCAACAAGACCACTAGTTTCAAGAAGAAGGTCAAAGGGAAGAAGGGGAACTTCAAGAAGAACGGCAAGCAAGTTGCTGCTCAAGTGAAGAAGCCCAAGTCTGGACCTAAGCCTGAGACTGAGTGCTTCTATTGCAAAGGGACTGGTCACTGGAAGTGGAACTGCCCCAAGTATTTGGCGGATAAGAAGGATGGCAAAGTGAAAGGTATATTTGATATACATGTTATTGATGTGTACCTTACTAATGCTCGTAGTAGCGCCTGGGTATCTGATACTGGTTCTGTTGCTCATATTTGCAACTCGAAACAGGGGCTACGAATTAAGCGAAGATTGGCTAAGGACGAGGTGACGATGTGCGTGGGAAATGGTTTCAAAGTCGATGTGATCGCCGTCGGCACGCTACCTCTACATCTACCTTCGGGATTAGTTTAGACCTGAATAATTGTTATTTGGTGCCAGCGTTAAGCATGAACACTATATCTGGATCTTGTTTAATGCGAGACAGTTATTCATTTAAATCGGAGAATAATGGCTGTTCTATTCATATGAGTAATATCTTTTATGGTCATGCACCCTTGATGAGTGGTCTATTTTTATTGAATCTCGATAGTAGTGATACACATATTCATAGTATTAAAGCCAAAAGATATAAGTTTAATAATGATAGTGCAACTTGTGGCACTGCCATTTAGGTCATATTGGTGTAAAGCGCATGAAGAAACTCCATCCTGATGGGCTTTTGGAATCACTTGATGCTTGCGAACCATGCCTCATGGGCAAGATGACTAAGACTCCGTTCTCCGGAACAATGGAGCAAGCAACAGACTTGTTGGAAATAATACATACTGATGTATGCGGCCCGATGAGTGTTGATGCTCGCGGCGGGTATCGTTATTTTCTAACCTTCCCAGATGATTGAGCAGATATGGGTATGTCTACTTGATGAAACATAAGTCTGAAACATTTGAAAAGTTCAAAGAATTTCAGAGTGAAGTGGAAAATCATTATAACAAGAAAATAAAGTTTCTACGATCTGATCATGGAGGAGAATATTTGAGTTATGAGTTTGGTCTTCATTTGAAACAATGCGGAATAGTTTCGCAACTCACGCCACCCGAAACACCACAGCGTAATGGCGTGTCCGAACGCCGTAATCATACTTTATTAGATATGGTGCGATCTATGATGTCTCTTACTGATTTTCCGCTATTGTTTTGGGCTTATGCTTTAGAGACGGTTACATTCATGTTAAATAGGGCACCATCTAAATCCGTTGAGACGACGCCATATGAACTGTGGTTTGGCAAGAAACCCAAGTTCTCGTTTCTTAAAGTTTGGGGTTGCGATGCTTATGTGAAAAAGCTTCAACCTGATAAGCTCGAACCCAAATCGGAGAAATGTGTCTTCATAGGATACACAAAGGAAACTGTTGGGTACACCTTCTATCACAGATCTGAAGGCAAGATATTCGTTGCTAAGAATGGATCCTTTCTAGAGAAGGAGTTTCTCTCGAAAGAAGTGAGTGAGGAAAGTAGAACTTAATGAGGTAATTGTACCTGCTCCCTTATAGGAAAGTAGTTCATCATAGAAATCAGTTCCAGTGATTCCTACAACAATTAGTGAGGAAGCTAATGATGATGATCATGAAACTTCTGATCAAGTTACTACTGAACATCGTAGGTCAACCAGAGTAAGATCCGCACCAGAGTGGTACGGTAATCCTGTTCTAGAAGTCATGTTACTTGACCATGATGAACCTACGAACTATGAGGAATTGCCTGATAACCCACAAGTATAGGGGATCACAACAATTTTCGAGGGTAGAGTATTCAACCCAAATTTATAGATTCGACACAAGGGGAGCCAAAGAATATTTGAAGTTTTAGCAGCTGAGTTGTCAATTCAACCACACCTGGAGATTAATTATCTGCAGCAAAGTGATCAGTGGCAAAGTAGTATGATAGTTTTGATAGTAGTGACAGCAGCAACGGTAACAGTAACAGTGATGATAGCAGTAGTAACTTATCGGAAACAATATAGGATAAATTCGCAGGCATTGGATCGGTGACTTGTTGGATGATATTCATCATGTGACAGTTATAACCTAGGGCGATACGGCACTAGCTCCAGTTCATCGATATAATGTAGGCAAGTATTCCGTAAATAGTCATACGTGCTTTATTAAAAGAACTTGCATGACATCTTTTGTCCTACCCTCCCGTGGCAGCGGGGTCCATATTGGAAACTAAGAGATATTAAGGCCTCCTTTTAGTAGAGAACCAGAACAAAGCATTAACACATAGTAGATGACTATAACTTGCAAGATCGGATCTAAAACATGGATATAATGATGAATTCATAAACGGTTCAGATCTGAAATCATGGCACCCGGGCCCAAAGTGACAAGCATTAAGCATAGCAAAGTCATAGCAACATCAATCTAAGAACATAGTGGATACTAGGGATCAGGCCCTAAAAAAACTAACTCGATTACATGATGAATCTCATCCAACTCCTCACCGACCAGCGAGCCTACGAAGGAATTACTCACTCCCGGTGGGGAGCATCATGGAATTGGCGATGGAGAAGGGTTGGTGATGACGAACAACGAAGATCCCCCTCTCCGGAGCCCCAAACGGACTCCAGATCTGCCCTCCCGAGGAAGAACAGAGCTTGGTGGCAGCTCTGTCTCGTGGATCGCGATAATTCTTTCTCCCTGATTTTTCTGGAATAATGTGAATTTATAGTATCAGGGGGATCGTCAGCGGGGCCACCAGGTGGGTACAACGCACCCGCCAGGAGAGGGGGGCGCCCCCTAGTGGGTTGTGCCCACCCAGGGGCCCCTCTCTGGTGGGTCTTGGCTCCATAAATTCTTGTTATTGTTATAAAAAATTCTCACAAAGTTTCTTTCCATTCCGAGAACTTTTATTTCTGCACAAAAACAACACCATGGTAGTTCTGCTAAAAACAGCGTCAGTCCGGGGTTAGTTTCATTCAAATCATGCAAATTAGAGTCCAAAACAAAAGGAAAAGCGTGAGAAAAAGTAGATACGTTGGAGACGTATCAACTCCCCCAAGCTTAAACCTTTTCTTGTCCTCAAGCAATTCAATTGACAAACTAAAAGTGAGAGCGGTATGAATGAGGCTCAAGTCTGGAGCACAAAGTATGCTACAGTCTTGCTTGCCTACTATGCATTTCCAGTTAAATAATGCAAGGTACTGAATTGCGGGAAAATGAATGCTCTATAGTCTCCCTTGTCTCACTCCCCTATTTTCACCGTAACAAAGGCTAGTCAGGAAAGACTCATACTCAGCCTTTGCTGGCTCATCAAGCGAACCCAAAAATGGAAGTTTGCAATGGTAAGCAAAGTTCTCTAGTGAAATAGTATATGGGTTATCATAAAGCATAAACGACACCCTAGACTCAAGAGGAAAATATTTAAATTCTTTGACAAATGATTCAGTGAGAAGATGGCGCTGTTCACACTTATCTGAAAGGTAGGAACCGAGAACGGCATTGTGAACATATTGCTCAAATTCCTCCTTAATGCCCACTTGCATCATATACTCATCGCAAGGCCATAAGCAAGTTTTGGTGGCGGCATCTTGCGTGGAACTTTCACTTGGTTCAACGTAAGACCGGCGAGCAGAACTGTCACTAGAGGATGCCCCCGAGGATCGTCTCCTCGAAGAACTCCTTCCAAATAGGTTCATCATGTCCGCGTACAATTTTTCCTATGAACAAAAATCTGAATTTTTAGTTCACAAAATTTTTCTAACAAAACTAATAGCAACTACTCATAGGGATACAGAGAGGCCATAGCAAGCATTCAAACTACTTAGAACACTAAGAATTCAACATGCAAGCACATCTACAGCAGCACCAAGAGTAGCTCTTTATTCAAAGTATAAACCACTAGAACAAAAACTAATTGGACAAATGATGGAGTCACATACCAAGCAACAAATCCCCGAAACAGTTTCGGAAATGGAGCTTCGAGCAAAGAGATCGAAAATGGCAGCAAAATGAGCAACAACTCGGGAGAGAGCAGGAGTGATTTTTTTCTAAAGGTAGGTGACAATGTGGGATGAAGATGTAAGTGAGGGGGGCCACATGGGGACCACAACCCCCCACGGCACGCCAGGGGGTGCTGGCGCGCCCTGGTGGGTTGTGCCCACCAGGTGCACCCCCCTCTGGTTATTTTTGCACCAAAAATTCTTAAATATTCAAGAAAAAATCTTATAAAATTCTTAGGGCATTCTGAAAACTTTTATTTTTGGGTCATTTTTTATTGCACAGGAAATTCAGAAAACAGACAAAACATGGAATTTTATTTTATTTAACTAATAAAAACTGAGAATAAAAAGTAGGGACAGAAAGTAGTGCTTACTAAATTCATCAACTCCATACCGTTTAAAAATGATTCATCAATAAGGTTGATCAAGTCTTATTAACAACCACTTTCGATTAGCATGAAACCGAAGAACTTTCGTAAATCACTAAGTTACCTCAATGGGGATATGCATTTCCCCAACAATAAGCATTTCATATTTCTTTTTGACAGTAGGTAGAGGTATTTGAAAACTTCCAATAGTGATTGTCGGAGACTTTTCAATAACATTAATACCATTCACTTGGAATTGTTTCTTCGGAAAGTGCACCGTATGCTCATTACCATTAATATGAAAGGTGACCTTGCTTTTATTGCAATCAATAACAGCCCCTGCACTATTCAAGAAGGTCTACCAAGGATAATCGACATGTTGTCGTCCTCGGGCATCTCAAGTATAACAAAGTCAGTCAAAATAGTAACATTAGCAACAACAATGGGCACATCCTCACAGATACCGATTGGTATGGGAGTTGATTTATCAGCCATTTGCAAAGATATTTCAGTAGGTGTGAGTTTATTCAAGTCAAGTCTTTTATATAAAGAGAAAGGCATAACACTAACACCAGCTCCTAAATCACACAAAGCAGTTTTCACATAATTCTTATTGATGGAGCAAGGTATAGTTGGTATTCCCAGATCTCCAAGTTTTTTAGGTACTCCATCTTTGAAGGTATAATTAGCAAGCATAGTGGAGATTTCAGCTTCTCGTATTTTTCTCTTATTTGTGATGATGTCTTTCATATACTTTGCATAAGGAGGCGTTTTCAAGATATCAGTCAAGCGAGTACGCAAAAAGACTGGCCTCAGCATTTCAGAAAAGCGTTCAAATTTTTCATCATCATTCTTTTTAGTTGACTTGGGTGGAAAAGGCATAGGTTTTTGAACCCACGGTTCTCTTTCTTTACCGTATTTCCTAGCCACAAAGTCTCTTTTATCATATCTTTTATTTTTAGGTTGTGGGTTATCAAGATCAACAGGTGGTTCTATCTCAACATCATTATCTGGTTCTTTATTATTGGGTTGAGTGTCTCCATGAACCTCATCATTATCTTTTGCATTATCACTAGGTGAGTGTTCATTACCAGATTGGGTTTCAGCATCAGAGGTAGAAGTTTCATTTGCGTTATCAGGAGGTTTCTCTATTTCAGGTTCACTAGAAGTCTGCAAAGTCCTATCATTTTTCTTCTTCTTTTTCTTTCTAGAAGGACTAGGTGCACTAGTGTTAGCTCTTTGTGAATCTTGTTCAATTCTTTTTGGGTGTCCCTCAGGATAAACTGGTTCCTGAGTCATTTTACCTCCTCTAGTTGCAACTCTAACAGCAAAGTCATGCATATTATGATTCATTTCATCAAGCAATTCTCTTTGTGATTTAGCAACTTGTTCTAATTGAGTTTGAACCATAGAAGCGTGTTTTCCGACACATCTAACATCATTTGATATCCTAAATAACAAGTCACTCAAGCGAGCAATCATATCAGAATTATATTTCAATTGTTTCATAACATTTGCATTGAAGTGATCTTGTTTCCTAATATAATTTTCAAACTCATAAAGGCATTGGCTAGGATGCATATTTTGATGATTATCATTTTCATTGAACTTCATAAGAGAATTTACCTCTTCCACCTTAGGCGGTGGTGGTGTATTAAGCCCATGTATTTCTTCTATAGGAGGTAAATTTTTAACATCCTCAGCTTTAATACCTTTTTTCCTTCATAGATTTCTTTGCCTCTTGCATATCTTCAGGACTGAGAAATAATATACCCCTCTTCTTCAGAGTGGGTTTAGGCGGTGGTTCAGGAATAGTCCAATCATCATAATTTTTCAATATGTTATTCAATAATTCTTCAGCTTGAGCAACCGTTCATTCCCTGAAAACACAACCAGCACAACTATCTAGGATGTCCCTAGAAGCATCGATTAGTCCATTATAGAAGATATCAAGTATTTCATTTTTCTTAAGAGGGTGATCAGGCAAAGCATGAAGTAACTGGCAAAGCCTCCCCCAAGCTTGTGGGAGACTCTCTTCTTTAGTTTGCACAAAGTTAAATATTTCCTGTAAGGCAGCTTGTTTCATATGAGCAGGAAAATATTTTTCAAAGAAGTAATAAACCATATCCTAGGGACTACGCACACAACCAGGAGTAAGAGTATTGTACCAAGCTTTAGCATCACCCTTTAATGAGAAAGGAAATAATTTGATAATAAAGTAATAACGGGTTTTCTCATCATGAGTAAAAAGGGTGGCTATATCATTCAACTTAGTAAGATGTGCCACAATAGTTTCAGTTTCATAACCATGGAAAGGATCAGATTTAACCAAAGTAATTAACTCTGGGTCGACAGAGAATTCATAATCCTTATCAGCAATACAGATAGGTGAAGTAGCAAACTTAGGATCACATTTCATTCTAGCATTCAGAGATTTTTCTTTATACTTGCATAGTAATTTCTCTAGATCATCTCTATCATTGCAAGCAAGAATATCTCTAGTTGCTTCTTCACTCATAACATATCTAGGAGGGCTAGTTCTAGCAGGTGTTTCGGGAGTTTCAGTTTCAAGTTCATCATCAGATTCAACAACATCATGTTGTATAACTCTAGCAATTTGTTTATCAAGAAAATCACCAAGTGGCACATCATCATCATCAAGCAAGGTACTAGTATCATCATAAGCATCATTCATAGGGGAAGTATCATCATCAATAACTTGCAACATATCAGAATTAATAGCATGTGGTGGTGTTGCAAATTTACTCATAACAGAAGGTGAATCTAAAGCAGAACTGGATGGCAGTTCCTTACCTCCCCTCGTCTTTGAGGGATAAATCTTAGTCTTTGTATCCTTCAGATTCTTCATAGTGATAATATGATAATAATCCCAAGTGACTCAACCAATATAGCTATGCTCCCCGGCAACGGCGCCAGAAAAAGGTCTTGATAACCCACAAGTATAGGGGATCGCAACAGTTTTTGAGGGTAGAGTATTCAACCCAAATTTATATATTCGACACAAGGGGAGCCAAAGAATATTTGAAGGTATTAGCAACTGAGTTGTCAATTCAACCACACCTGGAGATTAATTATCTGCAGCAAAGTGATCAGTAGCAAAGTAGTATGATAGTTTTGATAGTAGTGACAACAGCAACGGTAACAGTAACAGTGATGATAGTAGTAGTAACTTATCGGAAACAATATAGGATAAATTCGTAGGCATTGGATCGGTGACTTGTTGGATGATATTCATCATGTGACAGTTATAACCTAGGGCGATACGGCACTAGCTCCAGTTCATCGATATAATGTAGGCATGTATTCCGTAAATAGTCATACGTGCTTTATTAAAAGAACTTGCATGACATCTTTTGTCCTACACTCCCGTGGCAGCGGGGTCCATATTGGAAACTAAGGGATATTAAGGCCTCCTTTCAATAGAGAATAGGAACAAAGCATTAACACATAGTGAATACATGAACTCCTCAAACTACGGTCATCACCGAGAGTGGGCCCGGTTGTTGTCACTCCGGGGTTGTCGGATCATAACACATAGTAGGTGACTATAACTTGCAAGATCAGATCTAAAACATGGATATAATGATGGATTCATAAATGGTTCAGATCTGAAATCATGGCAGCTGGGCCCAAAGTGACAAGCATTAAGCATAGCAAAGTCATAGCAACATAAATCTAAGAACATAGTGGATACTAGGGATCAAGCCCTAACAAAACTAACTCGATTACATGATGAATCTCATCCAACTCCTCACCGACCACCGATCCTATGAAGGAATTACTAACTCCCGGTAGGGAGCATCATGGAATTGGCGATGGAGAAGGGTTGGTGATGACGAAGAACGAAGATCCCCCTCTCCGGAGCCCCAAACGGACTCCAGATCTGCCCTCCCGAGGAAGAACAGGGCTTGGCGGCGGCTCCGTCTCGTGGATCGTGATAATTCTTTCTCCCTGATTTTTTTTCTAGAATAATGTGAATTTATAGTATCAGGGGGATCGTCAGCGGGGCCACCAGGTGGGTACGACCCACCTGGGCACGCCAGGAGAGGGGGCGCACCCTGGTGGGTTGTGCCCACCCAGGGGCCCCTCTCTGGTGGGTCTTGGCTCCAGAAATTCTTATTATTGGTATAAAAAATCCTCGCAAAGTTTCGTTCCATTCCGAGAACTTTTATTTCTACACAAAAACAACACCATGGTAGTTCTGCTAAAAGCAGCGTCAGTCCGGGGTTAGTTTCATTCAAATCATGCAAATTAGAGTCCAAAACAAAAGGAAAAGCGTGAGAAAAAGTAGATACGTTGGAGATGTATCATTGTCGCATTTTATGATTATGAAATTTGGCAAATGGATGTCAAAACTGCATTCCTTAATGGATATCTTAAAAAAGAGTTGTATATGATGCAACCAGAAGGTTTTGTCGATCCAAAAGGTGCTAACAAAGTGTGCAAGCTCCAGCGATCCATTTATGGACTGGTGCAAGCCTCTCGGAGTTGGAATATACGCTTTGATAGTGTGATCAAAGCATATGGTTTTATACAGACTTTTGGGGAAGTCTATATATATTTACAAGAAAGTGAGTGGGAGCTCTGTAGCATTTCTGATATTATATGTAGATGACATACTGTTGATCGGAAATGATACTGAATTTCTGAATGGCATAAAAGGATACTTGAATAAGAATTTTTCAATGAAAGACCTTGGTGAAGCTGCTTATATATTAGGCATCAAGATCTATAGAGATAGATTAAGACGCTTAATTGGACTTTCACAAAGCACATACCTTGATAAAGTTTTGAAGAAGTTCAAAATGGATCAAGCACAGAAAGGGTTCTTGCCTGTGTTACAAGGTGCGAAGTTGAGTCAGACTCAATGCCCGACCACTGTAGAAGATAGAGAGAAAATGAAAGTCAGTCCATATGCTTCAGCCATAGGTTCTATCATGTATGCAATGCTGTGTACTAGACCTGATGTGTGCCTTGCTATTAGTTTAGCAGGGAGGTACCAAAGTAATCCAGGAGTGGATCACTGGACAGCGGTCAAGAACATCCTGAAATACCTGAAAAGGACTAAGGATATGTTTCTCGTTTATGGAGGTGACAAAGGGCTTGTCGTAAATGGTTACGTCCATGCAAGCTTTGACACTGATCCGGATGACTCTAAGTCACAAACCGGATACGTATTTATACTGAATGGAGGAGCTGTAAGTTGGTGCAGTTCCAAGCAAAGCGTCATGGCGGGATCTACGTGTGAAGCGGAGTACATAGCTACTTCGGAAGAAGCAAATGAAGGAGTCTGGATGAAGGAACTCATATCCGATCTAGGTGTCATACCTAGTGCATCGGGTCCAATGAAAATCTTTTGTGACAATACTGGTGCAATTGCCTTGGCAAAGGAATCCAGATTTCACAAGAGAACCAAACACATCAAGAGACGCTTCAATTCCATCCGCGATCAAGTCAAGGAGGGAGACATAGAGATTTGCAAGATGCATACGGATCTGAATGTTGCAGACCCGTTGACTAAGCTTCTCTCGCGAGCAAAAAATGATCAGCACCAAGACTCCATGGGTGTTAGAATCATTACTATGTAATCTAGATTATTGACTCTAGTGCAAGTGGGAGACTGAAGGAAATATGCCCTAGAGGCAATAATAAAGTTGTTATTTATATTCCCTTATATCATGATAAATGTTTATTATTCATGCTAGAATTGTATTAATCGGAAACTTAGTACATGTGTGAATACATAGAGAAACAGAGTGTCCCTAGTATGCCTCTACTAGACTAGCTCGTTAATCAAAGATGGTTAAGTTTCCTAGCCATAGACATGTGTTGTCATTTGATGAACGGGATCACATCATTAGAGAATGATGTGACGGACAAGACCCATCCATTAGCTTAGCATTATGATCGTTTAGTTTATTGCTATTGCTTTCTTCATGACTTATACATGTTCCTATGACTATGAGATTATGCAACTCCCGAATACCGGAGGAACACTTAGTGTGCTATCAAACGTCACAACGTAACTGGGTGATTATAAAGATGCTCTACAGGTGTCTCCGATGGTGTTTGTTGAGTTGGCATAGATCGAGATTAGGATTTGTCACTCCGATTGTTGGAGAGGTATCTCTGGACCCTCTTGGTAATGCCATCACTATAAGCCTTGCAAGCAATGTGACTAATGAGTTAGTTGCGGGATGATGCATTACGGAACGAGTAAAGAGACTTGCTGGTAATGAGATTGAACTAGGTATGATGATACCGACGATCAGATCTCGGGCAAGTAACGTCCCGATGACAAAGGGAACAACGTATGTTGTTATGCGGTTTGACCGATAAAGATATTTGTAGAATATGTGGGAGCCAATATGAGCATCCAGGTTCCGCTATTGGTTATTGACCGGAGATGAGTCTCGGTCATGTCTACATAGTTCTCGAACCCATAGGGTCCGCACGCTTAACGTTCGATGACGATTGGTATTATGAGTTTATGTGATTTGATGTACCGAAGGTTGTTCGGAGTCCTGGATGAGATCACGGACATGACAAGGAGTCTCGAAATGGTCGAGACATAAAGATTGATATATTGGACCATGTTGTTCGGACACCGGAAGT
>NC_057814.1:561160108-561194764 GCF_018294505.1 Triticum aestivum
TTAGAGGAGAGAGGGCCGGCCAGGAGGTGGCGCCCCCCCTAGTCCGAATTGGACAAGGGGTGGGGGCGGCGCGCCCCTCCTTCCTTCTCTCCCCTTCCTTCTTCCTTCCCCTCCTTGTTGGACTAGGAAAGGGGGGAAACTACTCCTAGTAGGAGTAGGATTCCCACCCCCCTTGGGCGCGCCCCTTGAGGCCGGCCGGCCCCCTCCTCCCCTCCTTTATATACGGGGGAGGGGGCACCCCATAGACACACAAGTTGATTTCTTAGCCGTGTGCGGTGCCCCCCTCCACAGTTTTCCACCTCGGTCATATTGTCGTAGTGCTTAGGCGAAGCCCTGCGTCGGTAACTTCATCATCACCGTCACCACGCCGTCGTGCTGACGAAACTCTCCCTCGGCCTCAGCTGGATCTAGAGTTCGAGGGACGTCACCGAGCTGAACGTGTGCAGATCGCGGAGGTGTCGTGCGTTCGGTACTTGATCGGTTGGATCGCGAAGATGTTCGACTACATCAACCGCGTTGCTAAACGCTTCCGCTTTCGGTCTACGAGGGTACGTGGACACACTCTCCCCGCTTGTTGCTATGCTTCTCCTAGATAGATCTTGCGTGATCGTAGGATTTTTTTGAAATGCTACGTTCCCCAACACATTTATCCCCAAGGATATGGTCCATGGTATCCTACTGAACCTTACTGTCACCGGTGTTCGGTATAATACTTAACGGTCTCCTTGGTCCTAGCCTCACCGGTGCTCGATCTCCATGATCTTGGGTACCTGCAGGGATGAAGATCGCGGACAAGACAAGAGACATCTTCAAGAAATAATTTTATTTCACACATACGGGATGTTATGTCAAAGTCCTCCATTGATCCCCTCAACAAATACCTTGGGTTGCAGTGCACATGCCTCAACCCATACCTTACCGAACTACTCACGCATGAAGATCAAATCACGGCAAGAAAACATTGAAGAACACATCTTGAGATTGATTTATTGCAATATGTCTTACAATGGATGCCTTGTGCGATGCACGATTACAAGTATGAACTAGATGAGAGAGCACTATGGTGGTGTTGGAGATGGCTATGGAGACGGAAATGGCGGTGGCTAGGGTTTGTGGATGAAGATGATGATGAAGAGGTTATGACTTTCGTGCTCGTTGTTCTGTTGACATTTCGACAAGGTCCCTTTGATAAAGTTGTTTAGGTGATTGATCTACCTCGAAATCCACTCTAAACGGGTGCTCATACGGGTGCTCGCGCCCATATGGAACACCGTATTTTGTGTTGTCTTCGCGCAGACGCTTCCTGTTGACTCCTTCCTCCATTTTCCTTCCATTCCATTTTCACACGTGATTTCTTCCCTTTTTAGCTTATTTCCTGTGGAAACACATCAAAGAGAGGATTTGTGGAATCCTTTGGATTTATTAGTCATTAGTAGCAATATCGGAGCGAACATCTCTATTTAAATGAAATATCTCGGTTTAAACAAAGCTGAAATGAGTGTGAAAATATCACTCATCATAGGTGTGTTGGCACCTAATTCTGTGGCGCAAGTGTATGTTTCACCTCTGCCATGTGAGCAACTGGAGGTGGCTGAGTCCATCATGTCGGTGGTACCCGTTGTCGAGGATGTTGATGTGGTGGTGTCTGTGAGGGGCAAGGTTTATGAGATTCTCTTTGAGATATAGCTTCGCAGCTTACTCGCATGTTTGGAGGCAGCTAGCCCTGGATCTAGCAAGGCGATAGTGGAAAAGGCTCTTAGAGCAAATCCAAGAAGAGTGGCGCTACATGAAAAGCGTTCGCAACTGCTTGATGGATGCTCATCCGTCTTTTTGGCCATCCTTAAGGCCTGGCTTGTCATTGTGGATTTAGTGGTGTTTGTGGACTTCAGCCGAGGTGCTCTCATTTGAAGTTTCATTGTGATGTTGTAGTGTGAGGGTTGGTGGCCGTTCCGTGTTGGATATGGTTGTAGGGCTGATCGTGCGCTTTTGAAGTTGCATACTCTGTTAGTAGTCCACATGTGATTAGTTTTTATTGGTTTTCGCCCGGTTTTCATTAATTAACTGAACAATTCTTTTTATACTTAATTAATCGATGGGAGGCTTGTAATGACGGACAGGAGTTTTGGTTACGATGAAGAATGGCAGCACAGGTTTTTCCTGTGTGTCGGGTGTTGAGGACTTGTAGTGGCGGCATTGGCAGGAGGGAGCGGCAATACAGGTGGACATCATTTCTGGTGGTGCTTCGCGAGTACCGAGTCACGATTTCCAGGGTGAAAGCCGAAGGTCTGGCCTTGCATTGTTTTTGGGATTCAGGACTTTCTTCAGGGTGGAAACTCAAGATCCTTGATTGAGCGATGACTGCATTGTTTCCTTCTTGAAGGCGTCGCTTTTGAAGAACTTTTTTGTGGTCCGGTTGTTGTCTTTGGCGGTGGTTAGAGTGTTGCTGTTATGAGTATTTCGCCACTGCGACGAGGTCTTTGTTTTTATAATTTTTTATTTGTTCTTAGTTGTGTGCATCATTGATGTCCTTCGATATATCTTATTGATCTAGAGTTTGGGTGTAATTGATATCTTTTCGATGTTTATATATTATTTGTCATAAAAAAGAGAAACTTAATTAATCGACGAGACAATTATTTTGCCTCTGTTTCAAGAAAATAAGGTCGAGCTCACGACGACGCATAACATGAAATCAAACGGAATGAACCTGAGCAAGTCTCGCCTTTCGTGCCAGCACTGTTCATTCATCGGCTGAGTTTCCTTGACCTTTTCCACCCTAGCCAGCCGGGTCAAGCAAGCAGCCTAGCACAGTCAGTCAGTTGATGTTTATATTTGAACAAGTGTGTGAGTAACGCCTGATGGACCGACCGATCGAGCATCAGATGTCGACGATTCTTGTCCATTGAGCATTGAGGATAAGAGCAGGCAGGCAGGCACAGGCTGGCATTAATGCTGTCAGTCACTGATCCTAAACTAAACAGCCCCGCCAGGAATAGGAATCAGATCCGTTCTTGCTAATTTCGAAGCGATGAGGGCGCATCGCTGCCAGCATCTTGTGCACCCACCACCCAGCCAGACACGACACGCACACAAGAAGAATAGCAATTCGTGGAACAATCCAGCACAAGCTGCTGCCGGCGCAACTTCTACCCAGCAACAAAAAGGATGCGTGCGTGTGCCATGCCAGATCGATGAAGGTCGTACTATCTGATCGCCACCGGTTCGATCGATCTGTTACTTCGTGAAGGCGCATGCGCCACGCGCGCGTGCGATATGCCGTTTCCGCTCAACTTGTTTATACTACTAGTCTACAGCTTGGAGAAGCTACCTACTGGCATGCATATGCATGATGCATCGTGTCACAGAGATGGATGGGTCGGGCTCGTGATCCGGTGCTGCCCTGCATAGTCAAATGCAGTGATCCAGTGGCACGCCAGGGGGAAGGCAGAAGAATCCGAGAAGCTTGGCTAGCCAGCCCCCGCATCATTCATCATGAGAATAAAAATGCCAGTGTCAAGCAGTGTCAGCGTGTCGTGTATACATCACCCTGCCCCCGGTCAGTGGACAGCTCACCTCGACCTGCCGAACACTCGTCTGACTCACTGCCCAACTTGCCGCAGCATCCGCAGTTGGCAATGGAGGAGGGAGCAAGCCTCACGTGTGCAACCAAAGATCGCACAGATCAATCAAAGCCAAGAGATCGGCAGAGCGATCTGGGTTACTCCTCCCGTGCCGTGCTGGCCAGTTGAGGTTTGATTATTTGTGCCGTGACCCCTCCTCCGCCTACACGGAACCGCCGCAACCGGCGGGAGCAGATCATATGCCCGTGCCACGGGGGCTCCGACCTGCCGCTGCCGTCGCCACGGCCGGCACGGGGACAGCATGTTGCGAGAAGGATCGTGCTTACGCGCAGGAAGGATTGGGTCGATGCTGACTGTTGGATGGCACAGCAGCTCGGTTCGTGTACAGCTCAATGCCGATCACCCGGTGGTTTAATATTCTACTACTAGTCCACTGATCGTTTGAACTTGAAGGCGTGGCAGAGAGAGATCAATGTGCTTGCAAGGCTAGCTGCAAACGGCGAGGCATTAATAAAGAAGTGGACGTAGTAGGGGAGAGGAAGGCACGGAGCACCTAGCAAGCATAGCTACAGCCTACAGCTGGGAACAGTTCATCCGCCTCAGAGCAAGTATAATAGAGCTGAGTCAGCGGGTTATAAGAAATAAACTAGTATATTTCTGCTTAGTTGAAGGAAAGAGGAGGAGAGAGAAGGTAAGCGGGCTCTTCGTGAAGAGCCAGCTCTAGCACATGCTCCTAGACACTTTGTGAGAATAAAAAATGGGCCACATAATAAAAAAATAGTACACTCTTTTGATGTACTATTATACATGTTGGCTATAAGATGGGCTGTAGATGACATGGCACTGGCTTATAGCCAGCAGCTGGCTATACTATTAACCATGCTCTCAGCTGCAGCGTATGGTTCGTGCATGTCAATTGATTAATTGATTGTATGCAAGCGCCGAACTGACCAAACTTGAGCAGCAAGATCGCGGAGGACAATCATGGCGAATGAATGGGTTCTGTTGCTCGCTCGGCTCAAGAGGAAGGAGACAGTGAATCATGCGCTCAGATCGAGTAGGCCGATTAGTTAGGAATGAAAGAGGCCCGGTTGATGAGCCGCGGGGGCGATGCTGCACTAATAATGCCCGATCCAGCCTCTGGGTAGTACGCACGAGGAATGAATTTCCCGGTTGCTGCAATGCACTGTCCTGCACGGGGCCTGTCCGACTCGATCTCCCCATCGAGTCCCCGTCGGCGCCGGCCGGACCACGTCTGCCCCGCCGACGTACTACCGGATCGGATCAACCAACCAACACCGCGTCAGATATTACCATCCTGTGCACGTACGGACCGCCAGACGTGGCAGTGGAAGTCGACGGGGAAATTGGGCGCGAAGCTCACACGCCAGAAGAGAGACCGGGGCAAAGCAGGACGGTGCTCGGACGTGCGTACGCCGACGGCACGACGTGGACGGGTTTCTTTCTCCGGGCCCGCCCCGCCCCGCCCCGTGCGGGCGGCGGCACCGTCGCTTTCGCCGCGGCTGCTCGCTCGTTCGCTCGCAATTGCTTTCCCACGCGCCCCCTCGCTCGCTTTTGAAGCTTCCGGCCACCTTTCCGGAAGCTCCCCCGGGCCGACATACTTTTTTTCACGCATCGCTCAGCTCGCTTTACATTTGATTACCTTCAGTTTCGTCACGTAGGAAGGCACAGTTGCTTGCCAGTTGGTCAGCGTCCGGGCAAAAGCAGAGGCGGAGCGGAGCGACGGCGAGATTGTACTACGAGTAACGAGAGGTGACAAGGACATCGGCGCCTCTCCTTTTCCTTGGGTTTCGGATATTTCTCACGGCTCGGACCGAGTAAACGCAGCTGAACGGAGCACTAGCAGTAGCAGGAATTGACATCTAGGCCGTGTTGAATGAAATTCGGCGTACGTGCGTGCGTGTGCGTTGTGCTTCACGAGTTTCGTTTCGCGGGACGGTTGCTTCGTCTGTTGACCTCGGCGCCACCGGAGGAGGCTGCTACCACCGCTTGACCACCAGCGCCGCCCCTCGCCGTGACGTATTGCACCGAATTTCAGCCATGACGTGCGCGCGAACGCGTTCGGCCAATGCCCGGCCTCGTGGAAGTATGTATGTATGGATGGATCGACCGATTACGGCGTTCCGTGCTCTGCGAGGACCGGAGTTCAAGTCTGCACCTCTGTCGTCAGCCACTCTTCTCAACGGTTCTTGCCAGTAATCGGTGAAAGGATTTGGGCCTTCTTCCGGTGTGACACGCACACACGCTGCTTCATCTTGCTGATGGACCGACTGCGGCCGCTGATCGTATGGCTGCAAGATTGCGTGCCGTGCCAATGTCGTCGCACGCTGTTCGACGCTCATAACGGTTTCACAGAAAAGACGGACGCGCTTCAATTGTTCGTGTGTAGTAGCAGAGAAGGGCCATTTGCTGGAAGAAAAAGAATCAGAGAAGGGGCAATGTCTTGTTGAAAACGTAGAAGCTCATGTCGATTAATTCAGAGATTCCGGCGCGGAGCGATCAGAGTGGGAGACACACCTCTGGCTCTCTGTCACACACTGTTCAACGTTCCTAACGGTTTCGCGTAAAGAGATGGACGGATTTCGAATTTGTTCGTGAGTAGCGGCAGAGAGCAGAGCAATGTGGCATGTGGTGAAACGGTAGAAGCTTATGTCGATTAATTCAGAGAGATCCCCGTGCGGGAACGGCAGTACACATGGAGATCATTCAACCAATCGACAGTGCCTTTTCTTTTCTCGAATCCTGACTCTATGAACAGCGGGGGAGAGAAGAAACAACAACGAAGAAGAAGAAGATTAATTTTCCTATCCGGCCGGAATCTAGCTGGTGAAGAGGAAGTGGGAGGCCTGGGCGACGGCGTCGTCGAGCCACCGGCGGGGCTGGTCCATGAGGTCGGGGCTGAGCCTGACCATGAGGACGCAGAACTCCATCTGGGAGAGCGCGCCGTCGCCGTCGAAGTCGCCCTCGGCGAGCATCCCGCGGAGGTCGTCGTCGGACATGCCGCCCAGGCCCAGCAGCGGCGCGTTGCGGCGGAGGCTGTGGAAGGTGATGAGGCCGGAGGCCGGGTCCATGAGCAGCCGGAACCCCGCCGCCAGCTCCTCCATCAGCCCCTCCTCCCCCAGCCGCTCCGCCATCACCGGCAGGTAGTCCTCGAACCCCACCGCCTGCTGCTGCGATTGCTGCTGCGGCTGCGGTTGCTGCTGCTGCTGGTGGTGCGCCGCCATGGATGATGATCGCTGTCTGCTGCTTGCTTGGATGCTGTGATGGTTTCTTGCTTGCTTGCTCTGCTTGTGGAGGATGGTTGTGGAGGTGTGTGGGGGACGAGGGAATAAATAGTGGGGAGGGGGAGGGGGGGTGGGTTTCAGGGAAGGTGCCGGGGTCACGCGGGACGCGCGGGCGGGAGAGGGACGGTGGACGGCTTCGGGTGGGAGACGGGGAAGGAAGGACGCTGGGAGGACAGGCTGGGCGTAGGGGTGAGTTGGCCGTGGGCTGGGCATCAGCAGCAGCAGCTTCCTGGGTGCTCGCTCGCTCGCGCCCGTCGGCTGGGTCGACGTCGTGTGCGCCGCGTTGGCTACTTGCTTGGGTTCGCCTGCCTGGCTGCGTCTTCATCGCGGGTAAGTGTTGGGTTCCGTACCGGGCGATGCTGAAAGAACCGACCGAAGCGTCTGTTAGCATGCGTGGCACGTCGTGTGCCCAACGAGGATGGATGACTGGGTTAAGAAAGAGCGTTGACAACCTATAGTGCCAGTGACAGCCAATCTGGCCCTCTTCTATGGTTTTCTTATCCTCTAAGCATATGTACAGTGGTTGATACGACAATCTTCTCCTTCCGTAACTTGGCTTCTAGCGCCACCGCAAGCCAATTCCACTAGTTTCTTGTGTTTCCTTAGCCTCTAAGAACGTCTTTCCGTGACCCTATCTAGGTCTACCTCACGCGACCGTACTAGATTCGTAGGATTTTGGCAGCATTTACTTTATAAAAAATACGTGTTGGTATCATTTAAACCAGCCCATGATCTGTCTCGAATTTCAAAGTTTTCTCTCACTATTTTTCAAATAGATATTTGACTGGCTGACGCAAAAGCCCCTTCCCCCTTCCCCTGGCTGTTTTTTTGTATGTGTAGGCGAGGACTGGTGTTATGAGGGGACGGCGGCAACACCGAGTTGTTGAGGCATGCACCATCGTGGGTGCAATAGCAATTTGGACTGCGGTGGCTCTCGCAGGAGTAATGCGGTGTGCCGAGGATGGTGGCGTGAGCACCAGAGGAATCGAAGAGCGGCCATGGTGGATTGTGGTGCCGCGGTGGTTCGTCGACCGTGTTGTTTGATGTTGGCGGTGGCAAGAGCTGTCTAAGAGATGCAATGATGCCGCGGCTCGGAGAGAATTGTAGAACATGATGCAGTGTCGTTGGGTTTGGTATGCTCCAGGCGAAAGCCTAGCATCTTGACTTCGTCCGATGTTGGTGATGTCAACATCATCGGATGCCATTATCCTAATTGTAGGCATTCTCGTGGAGCACCTTCACCTCTCATGTCATTCGAATCTAGAGCCCTCTAGGTGAAAACCCAAGTTTTGGCCTTGGACGAAATGGGTGTCGACGGCGTATCCGTTGCTTTCCCCATGGGGACATCGCCTTGGAGGTCCCGTCTTCCAGCAGACATCATCGGTTTGTGTTGTTCAGTAGTTTGTCATCAGCAAGGAAGGTGCATGCCTCCAGGCCGATGTGTAAGCCGGAGCGGCAACTATGGAGTTCAACTTTGGCTTTGAAGGGTGTCCGCTTTGGTCTTGGATGATAGAGTCATCGACTAGTATGGTACGTGGTCCGAGTGATAGTGAGTGTTATTGAGGATGGTACGTCAGAGCGATGGCCCTGGGAACGCTGCACCATAGCACCAGATGGCCTATCGCGCATTCCTGCATTGAGCTCCGACTCAAAGCACAATGCCGTGGGGACGAGGCACTACCGGAGGGGTTGCGCCACCACCCTAGGGTTGGAGCGCCATGCATTGGTCATCAAGTCTGGCAAGGTCACGGTCACGTGCTTCGAGCCTTCGGTACTGGCAGATCCAAGCGCCATTTGTGCAAACGTAATGGATTCCTGCTAGACCGAGTCCGACCGTGGTCGGGCGCACTCCTCTCGAGAGCGGCAGAGAGCCATGCAGACGACCATCTCCTCCTCGTCCCCGCATGGGACGAGGTTCCAATCGATGGATCGGGAGAGCTCGGTGTCAGATCCGCCGCCTGTCGTGCTGGAGAAGGCCGGGGATTGCCGGAATGGAGCTTGGAGGTGGGGCAGAGTGGAGTGGAGTGGTTAGGGTTTTGTCTGGGAGCGGATAAAGACGAATTTATGTCGGGTCGGCCGGGGTGGACCAGCGTGGGCTAGATCCAACGCGGCGTACAAATCTGGGCCTCCTCATATCGCCCTAGATACGAGCTAGGTATGAAGGATGCCAGTCAGCCCAGACGTATAGGGTCGGTACGAGGGTGCAGCCGGGTTGAGGTTTTGGATCGATCACTGACCGGGACATTCGCCCGGACATATAGGGAGCCTTTGAGGAGTCCGGTTATACATTCTCTAAACATACCCATGATCTATTTGGATTTTCAAAAAAATAAATTCTCTCACCATTTTCCAAACAGATATTTGGTTGGCTACCGGTAAAGCCGCACCAACCCCTTCTTGTTGTTTTCTTTTGCGTAGGTGGGTACTTGTGCTATGCAACGGTGGCAACACGAGGTTGTTGTGGCATGCACCATTGTGGGTACAAGAGTAGTCGGCACGGCGTTGGTTCTTGCTGGCGGCGTGCGATGTGCCGAGGATGGAGGATGAGGATGGCGGCGAGAGCACTAGGGGAATGGGGGCGGCCATGACGAATTTTGTGGTGCCGTGATGGTCCGCTGGCCATGGTGATGGATGTTGGTGTCGGCGAGTTGTCTAGGATGCATTGTTGCTACGACTCAAAGAGGATTGTGGGGGCATGATGCAATGATGTTCAATTTGGTAAGCTCCAAGTGATGGTGTCCCGGACTAGGGGTCACTCATCATGTCATCTCCTGGCAAAGTGGGCCGGGCCGAGGACTCCCCATGATGGTTCACCGATGGGCCATCTTCAGAAGGCCCATGGCGTGTAGAAGGAATATTCCCGAAGGCTTGACGCATACTCCAAGACTTAGAGGTTGTCTACAATGCGATTACCTTATCCGTAGCTGACTTATTTGTAACCATAGACTCCCTGGTATCTATATAAACCAACATGTAGGGCTAGTAGAAAACAGACAACAATCTCATTGTAGATCAACCTGTACCTTTTACTTTATCCCAAATCTCAATACAAACACAGGCAGGACGTAGGCATTATCACTTCGAGAGAGTCCGAACCTAGGTAAAATCGTGTCCTTGTTACCATCACATCTAGCCTACTAGCTCGGGCCCCCTACCAGAGATTCAGCAGAATCGACTCCGTCACGAGGCGAAAGCCTAGCACTGACTTTGGTGGATGTTGGTGGTGACAGCATCCTCAAACAATATCACCCACTTTGTAGGTGTCGTTATTGAGAACCTTCACTGCCAATGTCATTTGGACCTTGAGCTTTCTAGGTGAGCACCCAAATTTCGACCTTGGATGAAGTGGGCGCAGGCAACATATATGACGCTTCCCCCCATGGGGGGCATCGCCTTGGATGTCATGTCTTCCTTCACACATCAGTGGTTCGTGTTGTTCAATGATTTGTCGTCCGCTAGGAAGGTGCACGTCTCAAGGCCGGTGTGGAAGCAGAATTGGCGTCTCTGGAAATCGACTTTGGCTTGTCAAGCGTTTGCTCTGGTCTCTTGGGTGTTAAGAGTCATCGGCTAGTCTGATACGCAGCCGTGGGGCCGGTGATTGTGTATTGTTGAGATTTAGCAGCAGATAATCACTAATCACACTGTTCATTAGCAAAGTATCAACAAATCCTTGATGTTAGGGGGGTCAGGCCCCCGTTGGCCCCCTGTCTCTGCCGCTGGTCATGTCCATAGTATTACAGTCGAAGTCAAACTCTGTTCCTCGGCGTCTTGCCAGGTTAAGTTATTTTTCAGTGATGAAACTTCCCATCGTCGGATAGTGAGATGTCAAAGGTCAGCTCTGCCCATTTTGAACCTCGGCAAGACTATGCTATTTCCTAGCCGCCAGCGAGTGTGTATGTGGTGCGTTTCTCCATTGCGTCTGGTATTTCTCTGGAAAAACACCGGACGTATCTCGGTCTATCACCACGTACCCCGTTCTCACTATACAGATACAGTAGTAGTCACCTTATCCGCAAGAAGTTTCCCATCTGGTTGTCCAGGGTGGCCACCGTGCTCCTGTAAAAGCCAAGGAATTCCACGGGCCTCTACCCAAAGTTTCCATGGAACCTTCGATCGGAACTCGGAAACCGAAGAAACTCACACGGAGCATCCCGGCACGGCCGAACCCCTGCTCGGCTTTTGCGCTACAGTCGCAGCTCATCGAGCAAAGCCGCGAATTCGTGATTCGAGTCGGGGAATCTCGTCTCGACTCTCGTGTACGGCATTTTCCGTGCAGTACTTTTCTGTGGTTTCCCCTCGTCTTTGCCCCACACGCTGACAAATATCATATGCGCCTGGCGACAAGTTCACTCGTGCTACCTGCCTTCCCGCCTTGTTGTCACTACCACCTCCTTTCACATCTAAGTACCCGCATTTTCCATGCGTGATTTCTTCCTCTCCATCGTCGTCGGTTGTAATATGCATATGCACCCGATGAATATATATAGAGTTGCACCAAACTACATTGGCAATATTTTTTTTTCTTTTTGAAAAAAAGGATAACCCCAGCCTCTGCATGAGGACGATGTGCAGCCATATATTATTAATAGAGCAAAATCCAATAGCCAAACACCATCGATCCGGAAAAAGCAAAAAACAAACCCTAAGGCCATGTACCTCGCGACACTAACTCCCCAGATAACCACTAACCCTATGATACAAGACACAACATAAACGAAAAATACACAACTCCTAGTCTACCCCTTCAAGAAGGAATCGTGCACGTGCGCCGATGATGGCAAGTCCACCACAAGGTTGAACTTCGGATTCTCATCCCCAAAGCAAAGCTTCAATCCACCACCTTCAGCAAGGACACGACGCAGGCGCGCGACGACATAACCCGATCAGAGATCTTGTGTTAGTGCATAAGCTCGTCGCTGAAGCTGTCTGTAACATCCGCCTTTATCCATCTACCGACGCCTCGATAGCTGGATACCTCTGGAGGAGACAACAAAAGACAAAGACGTCTCATACCGCCTGCCTCCCGCTACTGTCGCACCACCTTCGATCCAACAACAACAGGCTAAACTTGACAACTCCGCCAGAGCCGCCGTGCATCACCTGCCGGTAGCAGGCATGACGTGACGTCTCCGTATAAGACGTCGTACGTAGCATCCGCCGGTAGCACATCCACCGGTGGCTTCACCTGCCGATGACAGGCACCGCCCGACAACTCCGAGAGAGGTTCATGTGTCACCTGTCGAGCCGCATCGATCCCGGTCTGTTGATGGAAGGGACGTCCCATACCGCCACCAGCCTCAGAAGGCCGTCACCATCTCGAGATCCGGACTCCGAATCGCCCACATGACCCCGGAGTCCGCCGCCGTTGATAAAGAGGGGCCGCCGCCCCGATTCCGGGCGCTCCAGGGAGCACCCACCGTCGGGCTAGCCGTTGTCGTCGCCCATACAACGGCAACCACTGCCGCGATCCCGCATCAAGCGTTGTCGACGCCGGAGGAAGCTCCGGCCGCCACGCGCGTCCTGCGACGAGCCCAGACACGGGATCCCAAGATCTGCCGCCACAAGGACCCACCACATGGCCCGTCATCCCCGGCGGAGGGGACGCCGCCACCACCATGCCCGGATCTGGGACAGCTGTCGCCATCGCCATGCCAAGACCAGATCCGGGTTGGACGCCGCCACCGCTGCCACCGGCCACACCCAGCCATATCTCCATCTACTAGCCACGTCCAGCCGACCAGCACGCCACGCTCAACCGATCCACCCGCGCCGCCAAGCGCCGCCGCCGGGATCCGTGGTGCCGCCGTGCCATGGATCCACAAGGCGCCGTCGCTGAAGCCGTCGTCCCGCGCCGCCCGGCATCATGCGAGGAGAAGGGGATCCCCGCTGCTGCCTATGCCGACCGGATCGGCGACGCACGCCGCGGCGGCGAGGGAGGGAGCTGGATGTTGGGGACTAGGAGCGGCGGCTAGGGTACGCCCCCTCGGTCGCTCGCGGGAGCGACGCGAGGGGGTTACGCCGAAGCGTTTTTTCCCTCGTCCATCCCCAGGAAACGTTTGTGGCCGGTGCGCTGGCCGAAGATTGGGCCGGTCGCACGCGGCACGTACGATGAAAGAAAGATCGAGCGGTCCCTGGTCCTCTCGCGACGACGTGTTTTGTGGGACCCGTGCACCGCCCGCTCTCCCTTCTTATCCATCCACGCACTCATCTATCCTCTGCCTCGACTGTTTCTCTCCCCCTCAATCTCTCCTCTTCCTCTCTGTCTCTTCTCCCCTGCAGCAGCCATGACCATGCCTGCTCCATCCCGTGTGAGTTCGCTGCCTCGGAACAGCTCTGAGGCCGCTACCACGAGCACGTCCACAGCGACCACAAGAAACCGAGTCGGCTCCTGTCATGGATCTAAGACTGACAGTAGAATGGGGGTAGGTATGAGGAGGCAAGATCCTAGCTATGGCGAAGTTGTACACACGAGTTTTACGAGTTCAGGCCCTTCGCGGAGGAAGTAATAGCCCTACGTCTCGGTGCCCGGAGGAGGTCGACTGAATTATGCGCGTGTGTGTTACAGGGGGTGCGAACCCTTGTGCCAGTGGAGGGGGTGGCTTATATAGAGTGCGCCAGGACCCCAGCCAGCCCACGTTACAAGGAGTTCAATGTACATAAAGAGGGAGCGTTACAGGTAACGTCCATAATAAGGTGATATAAATGATCATTAAGTCTATGAGTAAACGCCCGACCATTGCTATGCAGAGTGACTTTAGACCTTCTGTCCGTCGAGTGGTTTCTAGTACGGTCGAGTGACATCGAATCTTCTGAGTGGAATGCTTCTGGTCGAGTGGATGTTGTTATCCTTTGAATGCTTCTGACTTTAGGGCGATGTCCTAGGGGAGGGTGTCTAGGTCAGGCCTATGACCCTACCCTAGGTACATAGCTTCATTATTAGCCCCCGAATGGTTCAGGGTTCGAGTGGAGAAGGAGTTGAGAATACTTTCGACTCAATTTTTGCGCTTCGGAAGCGCCTCGTTGGGATCAATGGACAACATGATGGCTTCAACTTCTTTTTCAGCCGCCTTGATCCATTCTTGGTTTGTCGAGTGAACTTTTACTGAAAAGCTTCGAGTGTTGGTATGGAGAAAATCTTCCGTCTGACATGTTGCTCTCTTTCCCGCGGATCTCGCGGGATTCGAATTTTGGGAAGCGCGCGGGGCGGAGGAGGCCGCAGTAATCGGGCCTGATTAGGCAGGGCCGCCTCGATTTCCGCGCCACCTTTTTTGCCACGTATCGCGCACGCGACTGTTGCGGGATTTGATAGGATCGTCTGGGCCCATGGGTCAGCCACTCGGAAACGACCTCATATAAGGCGTCGGACCGGGGTCTTTGTACAGTGCGTTCCCATTCTTCCTCTTTCTTCTTTGTTACCTCCACCGCATCCACCTCTGCTCCCGGCGCCGCTGTTCTGTTCAAGCTCCGCCCGCAGCAATGGGGAAGGAGAAGACGGTGGCCTTGGAGCGCGCGAAGAAGGTGATGACGAAGGCGAAGGGGAAGAAGACCAGCTGGGGCGGATCTTCGTCGAGGTCCGGCCTGCCGCGCGGCTGGATCCAGGGCGATTGGATCCGGTCGACGATTCGTCAGGACGGCATCGACGATCTGGCCGAGGGGGGATTGATCCCCCACGGATCCGCGCGGTTCCAGGAGGGCGAGACCGAGCCGCGGCCGCAGGAGGGTGAGTGCGTTCTCCTCGCCACTCACGTCGACCGCGGGTTTTCTTTGCCTCCTCATCCTTTCTTCCGAGCTTTCTTGAACTTCTTTGGGGCACAACTCCACCACTTTTCCCCCAACACCATCGTATACCTTGCTGCCTTCGTGTCCATGTGCGAGAATTTCTTGGGTTGTCGACCACACCGGGGCCTCTTCAAGCACATTTTCACGTGTCGCTCTCAGTCGGTCAAGAAGGCCAATCTGAGTGATGAAAAGACGCAAGTGATCCAGATGTGTGGGGGTCTTGGAATTCAGATGAGGGGTAAAAGCTCTTTCCCAGCCATGATCCTTCCCGAGTCAGTCCGAGAGTGGCAGTCGACCTGGTTCTACTGCAAAGACCAGCCGATTCCAGGTCAGTCGACCGGACTTCCCCCCTTTTCCATGGCTCGAGTAGAAAAGCCCTCCGCCTTGAAAGTGACCCCGGAGGAGAAAGCGGAGGTGAAGGTGCTGGTCGAGCGGGTAGTCCAGCTCGTCCGTGACGGCGTGACCGGTATGGATCTGTTGAAGGTCTTCCTCAGACAACGCATTCAGCCGCTTCAAGCTCGTGACCACCCGATGTGGATGTATTCGGGCCTTGATGATACCACTCGGATCCACCCAGAGGAAGTCGACGATGATACGGTGGAGCAGTGGCTGAGGGGTATTACTGGCAATAAAGATAATCCCAGGGGGTCCAGGAGGGTCCCTCCAATCGACAACTCGCACGAACCAGACAAGGTCCAGCTCTGTATTGCCGAGTGTTTTCTTGATTCGTTATGTAACTCCTTGTTGTAAACCGACTGATTTTTGTTTCGCTTGTTGTCCTTCAGGCTCTTACTGAGATGTACTCGATGCCCAACGGGGAGCAGGAGTAAGATCCAGAAGGGGAGGCGAGTGGTGGTGAGAGCGGCGAGTGGCAATCTGATGGAGGAGAAGATGACGACAGCGACGACTCTGACGACGACGACAAAGTCGATTCACCTCCTCGCACCGAAAGGCGATCCAAATAGAGTCACGACCGGGCAAGCTTCCGTGGCAAGACGACTGCACCAACCGAGCAGTCGTCCAAGCGACCTCGGACGTCTTCTCCAGCTCCGACTGAGAAGGCTCCGAAGCAACAAAAAGCTACACCGTCAAAACCGCGGAAGGCTTTGCCCAAAATCAAAGTGGTCATTCCCATTGCTTCCGGGTAATAGTTAGGCTCGATTCTTAGGTTTGGCATGAACTTGAACTTTGGTCGACTCATTTCAGCAGACATGACCGACTGAATTCTAGAATTTGCAGTGCTGCTACCTCCGGGACTTCTGCTTACAGGAATGAAGAGGAGGAAATGGAAGATGCAGCCACCTCTAACCCGAGTACAACTCTCATAATCTTGTCTTTATTTTCTTGATCGTTTCGTTGGTCGACTGAATTCTGGTGATCGATCCTTTTTGCAGTTCTTCCCAATGTCATTGACCTTCCGGATGATGACGAGGATGTGCCGCTGAGGCCCAGGAGAAGAGGAAACAGGAAGACGTCAACCGCCCAGGCGCCTCCGTCGACCCCGGTGACGGAACCGGTGATCCAGGAACCCGGCGACGCCAATCGGACTGCTGTGACCTTCGCCATACCGTTGACGAGTGCTCATCCTTCAGCGTCGATTGCACAAACTCCAGCCGATCCATCTTCACTCTTCGCTGCACATCACGGCCCAGAGGACCAAGCGGGTGCTGCCAAGGAGGCTATTCGCCAAGCGAGCATCATGATGGAGCGGTGGAAGGTGATCCGAGAGGCCAGCCAAGCTGCTTACGATGCCAGCTCAGCACTTCAGAGAAACGTCCAGGTTAGTTGATCACCGACTGCCCCTTCAGCTTGTCGCTTGTTCTGTTAGGATATGCTACCTGAAAACTTTCCTTGAGGAATCTTTCCATCAGTCTGTGTTTTGCATTTGTACACCCACTGGGTGTTTTGACTTGTCGCTGAGCAAACTTGCATTTTGAACCGACTATGTTGTTGTCGATTGAATCTTTACGCCAGTGGGGGCACGCTGAGTGCACCCACTGGGTGTAGTCCCCGAGACCATAGTTGACTGCGGGCAGTCGACTGTGGTCTGAGAATTGGAATCTTTCTCACTCGGCCTGGACAGACCATGTCGAGTGGAACCTGAACTAGTGGGGGCACGCTAAGTGCACCCACTGGGTGTAGTCCCCGAGACCATGGTCGACTGCAGACAGTCGACTATGGTCTGAGATGAACCTCTTTCTCTCTTTCTTTTTTTATACACACTCGGCTTGGACGGACCACGTGGAGTGGAAACTGGACCAGTGGGGGCACGCCAAGTGCACCCACTGGGTGTAGTCCCCGAGATTACTGTTGGATGTTTGTTTCGGCAGAATTCTTAGAATTTGTTGACTTTACCACCTTATCTCTCTGAAGTCACCAATCTTTGCATCTGTCGACTGACTGTCCTTTGATTACAGAAATCTTGCGAACTTGGGGCTTGTTTTGCTGACCTGGAGCAGAAAGGGATTCAGCTCAATCTCGATCTAGAACTATCCAAGACAAACTTGCAGAAGGCCAAGTATGAAGCTGTTGGGACGAAAAACTTGTCGACTGACTTGCTCCTGAACCGGGTGTTATTTGCTTTTTCTGAATCGAGCGCTATTTCTTTCAGAAACAATGAACAAGGCTCTGGCGCAGAAGGATCTAGATCTTGCATCCACGCAGAAAGCAGCCGAAGAAAAAACTGCACTCGCCGACCAGAAGCTGGCTTCAGTCGGCAAGCTGGAAGAAGAGAACGCCAAGCTGAAAACTGCCCTTGATGAAGCCAATAAAGAAGCGACTCGCCTGAAGAAGGACAAGAGCAATCTGACCGAGAAGATGGAAGGCATTGCTCGCAAGAGGAACGATCTGGAGAACTATCTGGGAGGTCTTGCCAAGAAGCTGTTCGTCATGCTTGAAGGTATTTTCCACGGCCCGACTGACTTGTTTCCGTCGATTCGTCATACGAATCCCGACTCATCTTTGATTTGTGCGTGCAGAATTTTGCCAGAACCTCGAGGAGGAAACTGGGTGGGTCGAGACAAGCTTAGACCCCATCCACTCTCCGGTGAAGGACGAAGCTGCCATGAACGTACTCCGACTGGAATCTCGCGTTGCTGGTGTTGTTGACTATCTTGCTCGACTGAAAGTCGCGATGTCGCGGATCGACATAGCACTCTGGCTAGGGGCGAGGCTCCAGAATGACCTCGAGTCTCTGATGACTCGACTTAATGAGGTTCCCGGTCGAGTGCAAGAATGGAAGAAGTCCTCTGCTCGGTGCGGCGCTGATGTGGCTCTGTCCTTGGTTTGTGTCCACTGCAAGGAAGCGCGAGAAGAGAAGCTGGCGGCAATCAAGGTTGCCAATAACAAGAGGCACGACTTCCAATCTTTCATGGAAACCTTTATCGCTGCCGCCACTCGGATTGCTGACGGAATTGACCTGGACGAGTTCGTCGAGCCTACTAGCCCTCCTCCTGCGGAGTGAACAAACTTTTATGCCTCACCTTAAATTTGCCTCGGAATGCCGAGTGATTTTGTAACCGTTAAACTCCTTCGGGATGGATGCCCGAGTACTTTAATCCGTGGTCTGGAACCTTAGGATTTATCTGAACTTTTTATCTCTGAATATGCTCGTTGTTTGCCTTCGAGTGGAAGCTGTTCTTCACTCGGAATAATCTTTGTGCTTGAGATGCGGCTCTGAGGAGAAAGTCACAGTCGACCTGCAGCTCGTCGTCCTTGCAGATGAGGATGGAGCGCATGTTGTACTTATGGCGTAGCTCCGAGGAGAAGGTTGCAGTCGACATGCACCTCGTCGTCCTTGCAGATAGGGATGGAGCGTACGTTGTACTTGTGGCATAGCTCTGAGGAGAAGGTTGTAGTCGACCTGCACCTCGTCGTCCTTGCGGATAGGGATGTGTTTTAAACTTAGGCGAGTACTGGACTGCAGCCAAGCCTCTGAGTGAGAGGCTTGCTCACCACTCGGTAGGATTTTTCAAACTTAGGCGAGTACGAGACTGCAGCTAAGCCTCCGAGTGAGAGGCTTGCTCACCACTCGGTAGGATTTTTCAAACTTAGGCGAGTACTGGACTGCAGGTAAGCCTCCGAGTGAGAGGCTTGCTCACCACTCGGTAGGATTTTTCAAACTTAGGCGAGTACGAGACTGCAGCTAAGCCTCCGAGTGAGAGGCTTGCTCACCACTCGGTAGGATTTTTCGAACTTAGGCGAGTACTGGACTGCAGCTAAGCCCCCGAGTGGGAGGGTTGCTCACCACTCGGTAGGATTTTTCAAACTTAGGCGAGTACTGGACTGCAGCTAAGCCCCCGAGTGGGAGGGTTGCTCACCACTCGGTAGGATTTTTTAAACTTAGGCGAGTACTGGACTGCAGCTAAGCCCCCGAGTGGGAGGTTTGCTCACCAATCGGTAGGTTTTTTAAACTTAGGCGAGTACTGGACTGCAGCTAAGTCCCCGAGTGGGAGGGTTGCTCATCACTCGGTAGGATTTTTTAAACTTAGGCGAAACGGATTCACAGCTAAGCCTCCGAGTGAGAGGCTTGCTCTTCACTCGACATGATTTTTTAAACTTAGGCGAAACGGATTCGCAGCTAAGCCGAGTGAGAGGCTTGCTCTTCACTCGACGTGATTTTTTTTCAAACTTAGGCGAAATGGATTCGCATCTAAGGCACCCACTAGGGGATTTGAACCATATAGAAATGAAACATCAATCATTTAGGAGATTGTAAAACTGTGTCTTTGATAATCAAACTAGAAGGTATTTCTTATTACATCTCAACAGTCTGAATGCTTAAGTGTAAAAGGGGCGGAGCAACTCCGCATTCCAAGCGTGTGGCTCGTCTTTCTTGTGCTCGACGTTGTAAAGGTGGTATGCTCCGTTGTGGAGCACTCTGGTGACAATGAAGGGGCCTTCCCAGGCAGGAGCAAGCTTGTGTGGTTTCTGCTAATCCACTCGAAGAACCAAGTCTCCCTCTTGAAATGCTCGACCCCTCACGTTTCTGGCGTGGAATCGACACAGGTCTTGCTGATAGATGGTCGACCGGATCAGGGCCATCTGTCTTTCCTCTTCCAGGAGATCAACTGCATCTTGCCATGCCTGTTCTGCTTCATCTTCTGAGAAAAGCTCTACTCGGGGTGCATTGTGAAGCAAGTCACTCGGAAGTACAGCCTCAGCTCCATAGACCAAGAAGAATGGAGTTCGGCCAGTCGACCGATTGGGAGTTGTCCTCAATCCCCAAAGCACTGATGGAAGTTCATCGACCCAGGCGCCTGCTGCATGCTTGAGATCACGCATCATTCGAGGTTTCAGTCCTTTGAGAATAAATCCGTTTGCTCTTTCAGCCTGTCCATTCGACTTGGGATGGGCGACTGAAGCATAGTCGACTCGAGTACCTTGGGAAGCGCAGAAGGCTCTGAACTCATCAGAATTGAAGTTCGACCCATTATCAGTGATGATGCTGTGCGGAACACCATATCTGAATGTTAACTCTCTGATGAAGCTGACAGCAGTACTAGCTTCAAGATTTTTGATGGGCTTGGCTTCAATCCATTTGGTAAACTTGTCGACTGCCACAAGCACATGAGTGAAGCCACTCCTACCAGTCCTCAGAGGCCCAACCATATCCAACCCCCAAACAGCAAAGGGCCAGATGAGCGGAATGGTCTTCAGGGCTGATGCAGGCTTGTGAGACATATTGGAGTAAAACTGGCAACCTTCACATTTGTCGACTATTTGTTTCGCCATTTCATTTGCTCGTGGCCAATAGAATCCAGCTCGGTATGCTTTGGCCACAATGGTCCGAGAGGACGCATGGTGACCACAGGTCCCCGAGTGGATGTCGTGGAGGATCACTCGACCTTCTTCTGGTGTTATGCATTTCTGGCAGACTCCAGTCACACTTTCCCTGAACAGCTGTCCTCTTATCACAGTAAAGGCTTTGGATCGACGGACGATCTGTCGAGCCTCTTCTTCATCCTCTGGGAGTTCCTTCCTAAGAATGTACGCGATATACGGTACTGTCCAGTCGGGAGTGATGACCAAAACCTCCATGATCAAGTCGACCACGGCTGGGCCTTCGACTTCAGTCGGATCGGTGGCGCTCTTTGGTTGTGGGGGCTCTTCAGTGAAAGGATCTTCTTGAACCGATGGTGTATGGATATGTTCCAAAAACACATTGCTGGGAATGGCCTCCCTCTTGGAACCTATCTTTGCCAAATCATCGGCTGCTTGATTTTTCAGTCGGGGTATGTGATGGAGCTGTAACCCCTCAAACTTCTTCTCTAACTTTCTCACTACATTACAATAGCCAGTCATAGCTGGGCTTCTGACGTCCACTCCTTCATCACTTGATTAACCACTAAATCTGAGTCGCCATAGACCATGAGGCGACGGACGCCGAGTGAAATGGCCATACGCAACCCGTACAGAAGTGCTTCATATTCAGCTTCATTGTTGGAGGAGTCAAAATGAATCTGGAGAACATAACTGAGCTTATCGCCTCGGGGGGATACCAATACCACCCCAGCACCGGAACCATTCAGCATCTTGGAGCCATCAAAGAACATGGTCCAATGCTCCGAGTGAATCTGAGTCGACAGTTGTTGCTCAATCCACTCGGCAAGGAAATCTGCAATTGCCTGGGACTTGATAGCTTTCTTTGCCTCGAACTTGATATCCAATGGAAGGATTTCAATCGCCCATTTAGCCACTCGACCAGTTGCATCTCTGTTATTCAAGATTTCTGACAATGGTGCATCACTGACGACTGTGATGGAGTGATCAGAGAAATAGTGTGCAACCTTCTTTGTGGTCATGTAAATCCCATAAACAAGCTTCTGATAATGTGGATATCTTTGCTTGGATGGAGTCAGAACTTCAGAAACATAGTATACTGGGCGCTGAACTTTATAGGCTTTCCCTTCTTCTTCCCGCTCGACCGTGAGTACAGTGCTGACTACTTGTCCAGTGGCTGCAATATAAAGCAGTAAAGGTTCTTTGCTGATTGGGGCAGCAAGCACCGGCTAGGTGGAAAGCAGGGCTTTGAGCTCTGCAAACGCTGCGTCAGCTTCGTCAGTCCACTCGAACTTGTCAGATTTCTTCATCAGTCGGTAAAGAGGCAAGGCCTTTTCACCGAGACGAGAAATGAATCGACTCAAGGCGGCCAAACAACCAGTGAGCTTCTGGACGTCGTGCACACGAACAGGGCGTTTCATTCGGAGGATGGCACCAACTTTCTCCGGGTTAGCGCCGATCCCCCGTTCGGAAACAAGGAAACCGAGTAAGTTTCCGCCAGGAACTCCGAACACGCACTTTGATGGATTAAGCTTGATACCATACCTTCTCAGGTTGGCAAAGGTTTCAGCAAGGTCAGCCAGCAGGTCGGAACCTTTACGTGACTTGACCACAATGTCATCCATGTATGCTTCCACATTCCGATTGATTTGAGTGAGCAGACACTTCTGAATCATCCTCATGAATGTGGCTCCAGCATTATTTAGGCCGAATGGCATGGTGACATAACAGAAGCATCCGAATGGAGTGATGAAAGCCGTTTTTACCTCATCGGGTCCATACAGTCGGATCTGATGGTACCCGGAATAGGCGTCTAGAAAAGACAGACGCTCACACCCCGCAGTCGAGTCGACGATCTGGTCGATGCGGGGGAGCGGAAAATGATCTTTCGGGCAGGCCCGATTGATATGCTTGAAGTCAAAGCACATGCGAAGTGAATCGTCCTTCTTGGGGACCATGACAACATTGGCGAGCCACTCGGAGTGGTAAATCTCTCGGATGAACTCAGCTGCCAGGAGCCGAGCCACTTCCTCACCATTTGCCTTTCTCTTCTGTACGACGGGCCATCGAAGATGTTCCTTGTCTGGTTTTACTTTCGGGTCGACTCGCAAACGATGCTCAGCCAGTCCCCTGGGTACACCCGGCATGTCAGAAGGTTTCCATGCAAAGATGTCCTAGTTCTCATGGAGGAACTGGATGAGCGCTTCTTCCTATTTGCTGTCGAGTGAAGTTGAGATATGAGTAGGAGCAGCATTAGGATCAGTCGGGTGAATGTGAATCGGCTTGGTTTCACCGGACGACTGAAATGCAGAATCAGTGGCAGGCTTCTTGGAGCGCAGCAAATCACTCGGATCTGCATTCTTCCGGTATTCTTGCATTTCGACTGCTGCCATTTGTGCATCGGCGATTTTTAGCCCTTCTGGAAGCACTCTTCTGCCTTCTGGCGATTGCTTGTGATAGTGATCACTCCTCTGGGACCAGGCATTTTCAATTTGAGGTACACGTAACATGGTCGAGCCATGAAACGTGCATAGGCAGGCCTACCCAGAATAGCATGGTAAGTACTCTGGAAATCCACTACTTCAAATGTCAACTTTTCCTTGCGGTAATTCTTGGAATCACCGAAAACCACATCAAGGGCGATCTGGCCGAGTGATTCAGCCTTCTTGCCAGGTATAACGCCATGGAAAATCATATTGCTTTCACTAAGCTTGGACATCGGAATGCCCATTCCCTTCAAGGTTTCAGCATAAAGGATATTCAGGCCACTACCACCATCCATCAGCACTTTAGTCAGTCGAGTGCCTTCAACAACTGGGTCGACCACCAACGCTTGCCTCCCAGGGGTGGCTATATGTGCTGGATGGTCAGACTGGTCGAATATGATGGCAGTCTGGGACCACTTCAAATAACTTGGTGTTGCCGGAGCAACCATGTTCACTTCTCTGTTGATAACTTTCAGTCGACTTTTGCTTTCAACATCAGCAAAAATCATCAGAGTAGAATTGACGTTGGGGAAACCATCATCATCTTCTTCCTTATCCTCACCCTTGTCCGACTCCTTTTCCTTCTCCTAGGGTTGTTTCTCTCGGAACTGCTGGATCAGGAGCCGACACTGTCGAGTGGTGTGTTTAGGGTAAATGAGATTACCCTCTTCATCTTTCTTGGTGTGAATGTGGCATGGTAAATCCAACACATAATTTCCATCTTGATCCTTCACCTTCTTGGGGTTCCAGGGCCCTTTGGGCTTCCCCTTGAACTTTCCTTGAGCCACAACTAAAGCTTCACCAGGAGCTGCTGGTTCGGCCTTGCGTTTCTGTTTCCAACTGGAATTCCCTCCTCCGGTTTCTTGGGCGACTGTTTTGTGCTTGCCACTCCGGAGTCGGTCTTCCTCTTCACCATTAGCGTACTTGGTGTCAATCTCCATCATCCGAGTCAGGGACATATCCCCTGTCTGACCGAACTTCAGATTCAGCTCTTGATACTTAACACCCTCCTTGAAGGCACAAACTGCTTGGTGATCTGACACATTCTCCACTGTATGGTGCAGTGTGATCCATCTCTGGATATAATCTCTCAAGGTCTCATTCGGTTTTTGCACGCAGGACTGCATGTTAACCCTGCTGGCCGTTTGCAAGTTCCTTCAAAAGTTCTAACAAACTCTCGGGCGAGTTCTTCCCAACTGTATATGCTGCCAGGTGCCAACTGATTCAACCATGCCCTGGCCGAGCCTTCCAACGTCAGAGGAAGGTGCTTCATGGCCACTTCATCATTGCCACCACCGATCTGTACAGCCACCCGGTAATCCTCAAGTCAAGTGTCAGGCTTGGACTCACCAGTGAACTTGCTAACTCCAGTCGCAGACCTGAAGTTGGGAGGAATCACCGCAGCCCTGATGGCTCTGCTGAAGCACTCTGGACCTGAAACATGCACTCTGCTGCCAGTCGGGTGATCTCTATCATGACCCTCTCTGTACGCTCTGTTCCTGTCAACCAGACCTTGAATGAGAATAGATCTCGCATCAAAGCCCGGCTCCCTTGGGTCGACTGGTACTCTTCGCTCGCCGCTGTGGGGGCGCCTGTCATCATACTGCCGAGGCACGTACGACCCACTCCTCGGGGGAGGCGTGGGCACTTGACGACGGTCATCGTGGTCGAGTCGGTGATCATACTGCTCATGGTTTCTGTACTGATCTTGCCGGTACCCACGTCCCTCACGTCTCGGGGGCGATCTTGGGCTGTGAGCCGACTGAACTGTGTCTGCCATCACAGATCTGCTATGAATCCTATTCCGCGACTGAGATACTGCTGTGTTTTGCTCTCCTGCTGCCCGGAGTAAAGCCCGGATCTGCATCAAACCTCTGTCAGCTTTCGACTGGGAAGGCTGAATCGACTCTGCTATTCGGGCTGCAGCTGTGAGATTTTGAATCGGAGTTCGGTATACTTGAGTTTGAGGCGGAAAAGCTGTCGTCGACTGGACTCAGGAATTCGCTGCCGAGCACGCTCGTCGAGTGCATGCTGCAGATTTTCCAGTCGAGTGCGCTCAGCCAAGTTGGCCAGGCGCGCCTCCTCCAAGGCCCGAGCCTCGGGGGTTTCTCCAACAATAGGAGTGTGAAGTGCATCCATATTGCGGCGGCGAAGCTCTTCCCTCTGCTGCGAAGAAAGGGACTCGGGGCGATACTCCTCGTGAGCATGCGACGGATCGCCGCCACCATCGCCACCGTCGTCACGGGGGAAGTCAGGGGGACTGCGTGGTCCGTTGACCATCAAGACTTCCGCCGCGGGATCACTGCTGTCGCACTCGGATACAGTCTTGACGGAGCCAGTCGACAGGTTGAACAGGCCGTAGAGAGTTTCGTCGGGCTCGATTGCCGCGACTTGCGGGGTGGCCGACTCACGGGCCACCGCGTGTCTCACCCACCGCTGGAGCCGCGACCGACCGGAACGCTTGCGCCGACGAACAGCGGGGAGCGAGGACACCATAGGAGCCGACCGATACTAGGTCGACGGCTGCCGGAGAAGGACGTCGCGGACGCACGCGCGGAAGTGCGTCACCCCACGGACGGGGAGCGCCTCGACGTCGAGTGGAGCCTCTTGAAGCCAGGCGGAGTCGTCGACGACGAAGACGAGCGCGCCGAGAGGGATCTCGCGGCCCTCAGCCAATCCACCGCCGGAAACCATGATGATGCACTACAAAAAAAATACACTTCCGTGATGATACGTGTTTGTCACAGTAGGTCGCGTTTTCTGTCATGCATGTTCATCCATGACAAATTTATGACAGAATCAAGATAGTCATACCTGTGCTGTCGTAGAAGTATTCCATGACATTGCCAAAATTATCATCACGGAAGTGTCCACTTCCATGACGATAAATCGCGCGTCACAGAAGTGCTTTCGTCAAGGGTGACCGTCACGTGGCATCCACCGTAATGGAACGCCGTTAAGCTATTGGGTCGGATTTTGGATCCGATAACCCGTTAACAGCCACGACCAATGCCGATTTTCCACGTGTAAAATTCTCATTGGCTGACGGACCGACACGTGGGCCGGCCCAAAAGTGGCCCACAAAGTTTAAATGGGCCGGCCCAACCGAAGGCCCATAAGATTTAGCGGACCATAATGGGCCGACCCAGCTAAAGGCCCACAAAATTTAGCGGACCATAATGGGCCGGCCCAGCTAAAGGCCCACACGATTTTGCAGACCATAATGGGCCGGCCCAGCTAAAGGCCCACAAGATTTTGCAGACCACAATGGCCAGCCCAGCTAAAGGCCCACAAGATTCTGCAGACCATAATGGGCCGGCCCAGCTAAAGGCCCAACATTCTCTATCAAATCGGCCCGTCAACGGCCTGTCCTAAACTTGTCATCAACGCGGCCCATGGTCACTTCTGTCCCGTTAACAGTTCGCTAAGTAATTGGGCCGAATTACGGCCCGGTGTATTTCCGGCCTGTTAAAGGTCCGGCATCATTTGGGCCTATTTACAGGCCATCAAAACTTTCGGCCCATAAACGACCGTGAAGGATTTGGGTCATATTCGGCCATGTCTGACATTCGGCCTGTTAGAGGCCCACTATAGCTTTGGGCCACTTTCAGCCTGTTGTCATTTTCAGCCTGTTAACGCCGGACGTAAACCATGGGCCATATCTGGCCCAACGTCATATCGGGCCCATTAACGGCCCATATAAAAATGACGATAATCTAGCCCGACCAAAGTTCTGGCCTGTTAAAGGCAAGTGTATTAGGTCGGCGCATTTACGGCCTGTCCGAATTTCGGCCTGTCAAAGATCCGCATCGTAAATGGGCCACCATTCCGGCCTGCGAAGTCCAGTGGGTTATTTGGCACAATCAGGGCCCAATCTCACTTTCGGTCTATTAAAGGCCCATGTTTTTTATGGGCTCGAGATATTTACACCTGTAAACGGCCTATTTTTACTGAGGGCCCAAATTATGTTTAGGCCTGTTAAAGGCCCACTATGGGCACAGGCCTACCAGAAAAATATGAAAGCTTATGCTGATTTAGGCCCAGATATTTTTAGTGGGCTACATGCCAATTTCGGCCCGTAATCGTTTTTAGCCCAATTGGAATGGGCCCGACGAATGTTGGCATGTTGGGCTCCTACGAAGCTTTCGGCCGAATACATTACTAAGATAAACCTACACTATACAAAAATAGCGTCGTAATTACTGCAGCCTGAGGCAGCATCATAAATGTTGTATCACAACAAAATAAATTCCAACCATACAACAAAAGGCCTGTTGACATAAAGTTTACAGTCCTTCCAGATAAAAGCACCATCAGATGTATAGAAGCACAGATCATTTGACCTGAGTGCTAATGTTTCAGGCTGTAGAATCTGATGGAGCAGCACGATCTCCACCTTTTTCGCCATTGCTCTTGAACAACGAAGCGAATGTCTGATAGTCTGGTTTCAAAACCATTCATATCTTGACGACATTTCTCAACCACTATTCTTGTTTCCGAAACAACGTCCATTAGGGATTGGACTTGTGTCTGGAGCACAGATATATCACTCTGTCTAGCAGGAAGATTTTCTTCAGTGGGCGATTTGGACGAGGTTACCTTGACAACCGAATTACGCATGAAGGTGCTTTTTGCACTGTTAGTGGAGAGATACTGACGCACTGCAGCAAGAGGTGACATTGTGCCTGTAGTAGCCTCGTCACCTTCAGGTGGTTGTGGCTGTTCAATCATTTGTTCCATAGCTTCCTGAAAGTTTGAACTTGTAGATTAGTGTACTAGATAAGTTACTAATGAGACAAAAACAAACAAAGTAGGTTAAACGTTTATACATAACTTATTTTGGTGAACTACTGTAATACATTAGCATGTATTGTAGTGCCAACTACATAATAAAATCACTTTCGGAACATATGTCCATGTAGCATGCCTACTGTATTGTCTATTTCCTCACATTTGTTGACATCTAAGGATAAAGAGACATGGTTTAAAGTAGGATGAACATAGTATGACATCATTCATATCATGGGCAAACAGATATAAAACAAACAGACTATTTTATCATTGTGTGCGCACGTGAACATAACAACTAGATTACAGATCAAGACCAAAAGAATATCCTTCATCTCTTTTAAACCATGTAAGGTGAAATGATATGTTAAGACAACTGTGAATAAAAGTGAACAGAGTAACTGACATTGGCTGCAAACCAAGTAGTTAAATGAACACATCAGAGTACCAATCAGTTCAAGGCAGGAGGAGTAAGGACTTACAACAGCGGCTTGAACTGGTGTGCTCATGCCCTTCATCTTGCTGGTGTGGCAATCCTTGAAGATTTGCACTGCATTCGGTTCAGGTTCTTTTTGGTCCGCACGGGCTTTCCTCTGTATTTGGAACAAGTCAATATAGATACGATAATATGGCAAAAAAATTAGAAACACTGCAAGACACCATATGGAAGGTGCAATCAATATCACTCTCCCAAGTTAAAACTGTCTCGTCATAGGTGGCGTTCATCAAACTAGAAGCAATACATGCTAGAAATCATATTCAAGACGCAAACCAATATCACACTGCCAACTTAAAGGTGTCCCATCATAAGTGACTGATGCAGGATACACAAGAAGAGTAGTTTCATGTAAGAACATGGTGTGATAGACAGATATAGTATGTACCAAAAACAGGAAAGCGTGTCATATTCACATGTATCATGTGTAAGCTAAGAAGATGCAGTTTACACTAATTAAAGAGAAATACGAGCTAGACACCATATGCAACATACAACCAGATATCACACTGCCAAGTTAGAGCAAGCACCTTGGATGGTGGAGTAGGGGAGCGGAGACTTGGACCTTGTAATGCACTATCAGTACAAGGAGAATCGGTACAGACGCTCCGTTTACGTTGCTGCAGAGGACCACCATCATCGCCTTCCTTACTCTTTTCCTTCCTCTTTCTTGATTTTGCCTTGTCAAGTCAAACCCACAAGAAAAAGGAATAAAATTTGCTCTTCAGAACTCATTGATGCATGATACTGACGAACACTACTTTCATGTAAGGCAGCCGCATGATAGGAGGATGGAATATGTATGAAAAACAGGACGGCGTGACATATTGACATGTATGATGTATAAAGTGTAAACTAAGCACAAGGTGCTTGAACTTGTTAGAATCGATGCAAGCTAGAAACCATATGAAAGATGAAACCAATATCACTCTACCAAATTAAAAGGGTGCCCTAACAAATGTATTTGACCAAATTAGAAGCAATACATGGCAACAGGCTAGAAATAATATGCAATATGCAACGAATAAAGGTGACTCATCATAAGTGATTGATGCAGGATACAGAAGAGAGGTAGTTTCATGTAAGAACAAGGTTAACACATAGATGTAGTGTGTACCAAAAATAGGAAGGCATGTCATATTCACAGGTATAGTGTGTAAACTAAGCAGATGCAATTTACCCTAATTAGAAGCATTACAAGCTAGACACCGTATGCAACATGCAACCACATATCACACTGCGAAGTTAGAGTAAGCACCTGTGATGGTGGTGTAGGGGAAGTGCGGTCTTCAGGTATAGAGCTACGTTCAATATCTTCATTTAGGCTTGCTGTTTCTTGAGAATCATGTGGAGAGGATGAAATTGCATTCTTTATAAGAGTATTGCGTCTCATATTAACCCACGCGCGTGACTGTCTCGTCATAAGCGATAGACGCAGGATGCACAAGAACAATAGTTTGATGTAAGAACATGGTGTGATAGGCAGATGTAGTATGTACCAAAAACAGGAAGGCATGTCAGATTCACATGTATAATGTGTAAGCTAAGGAGATGCAATTTAACAAATTAGGAGCATTGATGAGGGATACACAAGAAAAGTAGTTTGATGTAAGAACATGGTTCATAGAAAGACGTAGTATGTACCAAAAACAGGAAGGCATGTCATATTCACAGGTATAATGTGTTAACTAAGTAGATGCAATTTACCCTAATTAGAAGCATTACAAGGTAGACACCATATGCAACATGCAACCACAGATCACACTGCCAAGTAAGAGCAAGCACCTGCGATGGTGGTGTGGGGGAATTGCGGTGATCAACTAGAGAGCTACGTTGACTATCTTCATTTAGCCTTGCTGTTTCTTGAGAATCGTGTGGGGAGGATGACACTGCACTCTTTAAACGAGTAGGGCGTCTCACAGTAACCCACTCGGGTGACTGCCTCATCATAAGTGATTGACGAGGGATACAAAAGAGCATTAGTTTGATGTACGAACATGGTTAATAGACATATGTAGTATGTATCAAAAACAGGAAGGCATGTCATTATCAAAGGTATAATGTGTAAAGTAAGCAGATGCAATTTAACCAAATTGGAAGCAATACAAGCTAGACACCATATGCAACATGCAACCACATTTGACAGCGCGAAGTTAAAGCAAGCACCTGGGATGGTTGTGTGTGGCAATTGAGATCATCAACTGCAGAGCTACGTTTACTGTCTCCAACTGCTGACACTGCACCCATTAGAGCGCTGAAACGCTTAGTGCTTATCTTCGAATTACACTAGAGCGACTTCTGTCTTTTCTTTTCTGCATTCATCAACACTGCGTCAGAGTCTGAAATACCCATGCATAAAAAAACAACAGTGTGAGTATGGGTGAAGTGTGAGCACAATTAGTACAGTGTAAAGGTAGCAGATAGCAGGTCGGTGAGAAATAAATGACGGGAGACATATGATAGCTCTACAACATGCATGGCACACTAAATTACTACAGGATTCTATGAAAATAACAGTCGACTGAAAGGAAATAGGCCAGTCCATTTTTTCTGCACCGTCCGATGTACAAAGAACGGGCAGATCGCCTTCATCTACCTCCAGCCAGTCAGTGTTGACGATCTTCCTCGAAACGCCAGCGACCATCGGCCCAGTATTCCTCCCCTACCTGCGCCCTCCCCTCGACCTCACCGCACCGCCGTGCTTGGCACCGCCCCCCGGCCATCCATTCAAGCCCCGCCGATCTCCAGATCGGGCGCAAGCAGCTCCTGCGCCCCACACCCCTATGATAGACACCAATGCGCCGCTTCCCCGGGGAACAGGCGGACTAGGTGCTCCGCGCGCCTAAGCGGGTGCTGCTTCTTTTAATTGCGGTTCGACTGACCCTGAATTGAAATCCAGGCGGGCTACTGACCTCTAGCAAAGGTGAAATAGTAAAAGGGAGGAAACCTTGTGCATTTAGTATCACGAAGAAGATGCAGTAAGAAGCGCTCAACTAGTTTCTTTCGTGGGATGAATACGGTGTGAGCGGAGACGTAAGATTTGCACGAATAAGGGAAGAGGAGTACCTCTTTCTGCTGGCAGTGCTGTGTCCTCCTGTTTTTCCGACGATCTTCTTGTTGTTCATCGGAAACCAGAAGTTGTGGAGGACGGTGCAGCCTTGGACGAACCCATGGCCAAGTTGTTGAGTGTGGTGCGGTGGCCGTCTGTCGGCGGCGGGGAAGCAGATCCGAGGCGGCGAACGACGGCGTAGCGGGAACAGCTCCGGTGCGGTGGACGCTTGCGACAGTGGAGCCGCAGCAGTGAGGCGCAGGACGGCGTGGTCGGAGTGGTTCTGGTACGGCGCACGTCGGCGTCGGCGTCGTGGAGGCAGCTCTGCCTCGGCTTCAGGTGCTAAGTCCTTGAGGGCGTTGCGGTTGCGGTTGCGTTGGACGACGACGTCGGGGTACCAGCTCCGGCGTGATGGAGGAGGGCGGCGGTGGATTGGCCACTATGGGGTGGAGGACGGAGTAGGCTGGGTTTCGCGGCTGGTGGAGAGGGCGTTTTCGCGGCTACGGAGTATGAATGGGGAAATGGAGGGAGGCGGGGAACTAAGGGGGAACAATGTTTCAGTTTGAGACGCGCTTGTTTGAAATTTGGGGAAAGTTACAAACTTTGCCCCCATCTAAAATTTCGGACATATTGCGGGTTGGGGGTAGGACAGTCATGTCAGGTGTCCCAAATGTGGGCAGGATAGATTTCGGCCGAGCGCATGGGTAGGCGCCCAAGGCGTATGAATGCTTCTCGGAGGCGGTTGAGACTCGCGTCTTGGTGAAGTTACAAACCTACCCCGGTTTAGACCTTTGGACATCGGGCCGATAGGCTACACGGGCCAGAGTCAGGACAGTAATTTCCTAGCACCAAAACATTAGTCTCGCGCGGTTTCGTGTGACCAGAGGCCTATTTGGCGCTCCGTTCAATATTTGGGAGCAGAAGCATTAGCGTTTTCAGTTCTCTTGAATTGAACTTTCAGGATTTGTCAAACTTCACAAATCTTTACTCTTGAAAATCCTAAAGCTACGATTATTTTGGAATGGAGGGGGTACATTTCAATATACATTGTACACGAGTATATATTAAAAATATGCAACTTACCTCAGTTCATGCATGGTTCCAGATATAATCTCCTTGGTTGCAAAAAAAAAGTTAGATATGCGTATGAATATATATAGCATGTTCGAACTCACAACAAAGATTGATGCCCCCTTTTACATCTGATTTACAAACGCCATTATCTCGGGTTCAAATAGATGAATGCACTTCCTATGAATTCGAATCTTCGAAACCCCCTTTATGTTGAATTCGACATGTATTCTATTTCGTAGCTAGCAATTTGGAATGTATCCATGCAAGTGACAAATGTATAAAGTGCTTCACACTAACAACATGCAGTGCACTAATTAATGTTTATATATGAATTGCAAAAGCATCCAACGCCTGTATTTCAAACCGCTCTCACTCTATGGATCGATAATATGAAATAAACACATGCACATGCTAGAATTCAATAGAGTATGGGTGTCTGATAGACCGATTTTCGTCCGTACGCAATTTGCTAAATTCATGATCTCATCCAAAAATAATAATGCCATTTATATTTTAATTTAATGCGTAGAACCGCCTTTTACACGTAGATGCACTATGCCTCGCCCCGTTCTCACAAACGCGTTATATATCTCTCTATCTAACGCATAAGTGCACACACTTTATATGCATCGGCATTTCTCTTTCACACATGCTCACAATCTCTCTCAGGGTGTCGGAGTGTCTCACGCACATGCTCTCTCTGTTTCTCTCTCTCTCTCTCTTTCTGACTACTATGTACCACTCTTTTCACTAATCTCAGTTGGAAAACACTATTTCTCTCACATGCATATATAAACATGCACGGTCTCTACTAGCCCTCTATACGCACATATATATGCCTACGTGTCTCCCGCATGCACATTATCTTTAGGCCTCTCTCGCACACATTGCCCCCCCGACACACCTCTCTCTTAGTAGTTGGCAGATATTATTTCATCATATCATTCGGTAGGATACCCCTGGCTGTTAGGCTGGATGGTAATACCAGGCAAAGTTTTACCCTAGTTCGGATCGGACCCTTGCAGTTGAAGAAAGAGCCTACTCCTGAAACTGTATATTAGTGATAGGGGTGTGTACAAAGTACACGTGAATACCAGGCATTGTGCGTGTGTGTATACTATCGATGAACTAGCCCCCAAGCTTGTATAACATACTAAGGGCCTATGGTTACAAATCATATATAGTCGGCTTATCACCAGTGGGGATAGAGTCCTCCGCGACTCTGGTAGCTTCGTGTTGTACGCCGAGTCCTCCACATGGGTCTTCGTATAACACGTCTCGGTCCAACCTATATGTGGCGCAGGATGGAACCGACCCATGAGCCTTCATGTTAACCCACCACAACTAGAAATGATGTGCCCACCACACCACACACGCAATCGGCCACTAAGAAAATAAGCATATACAATAGTACAACGGTATCTAGCTCACGATACATCTCCATATTTTGTTGATGACACTAACGGACTTTGCATTGGATGCGTGCTCCGTATTTTGTTGACGACACTTACGGTCATTGTATTTGAAGCGAAAGCACGATATGGTCACTGGACTTCAGAATAAGCTCATCACGGTCACCACATACATTTTTTCGTGCTAACCAACATGTGGTTGGATGGTTAGAGGACAGTGGTTTCTCGAGCCCACCAAGGTTAAAGTCCCGGTGCTCGCATTTATCTTGTGTTAATTTCAGTATTTTCCGGCGATGTACATTCAGTGGGAGGAGACGTTCCACTCGACTACGAGGCACCTATGGTGACTTCGTAAAATCTGAAGATCATATATGCTGGCCCACTCTCTCGAAGGTGCTCATAGAGGTAGGGTTCGCATGTGTGCGCTTATAGCGGTGAGTGCTTGCACGTATATATGAGCCCTTGCGTCTGTACCGTGTTAAACAAATACATATCATGATTATACGGTCACTGGCTCACCCGTACAACTCTGTATTTTGTTGATGACACAATCAATTGACCAGTCAAACGTTCCACGCGGCGCAAGTAGTGTTGCACCATCGGGGCGCGTAACCGTGGGGCCCACCTGTCAGCCCGTATATGAAAGAAAGAAATGGTAGTTTGAGTCTGTACTATGTTAATAAAATAGGAGTACATTTTAGGGTGATCATATGGTCACTGGCTCACCATACAGCTCCGTAATTTGTTGATAACACGATCAATTGACCAGTCAAGCGGTCCACATTCAGCAGCGCACATTACCATAGGGCCCACCCGTCAGCGCGTATATGAAGGACAGAAATGGTAATAAATTAGTGGTCGGTGGGTATTCGAAGTCGTGAGACCTCTGGTTGGCAGTCACCGGC